>NC_045177.1:8845059-8937559 GCF_900700415.2 Clupea harengus
GAGTGGGAGCGGGAGCCACTGCAGGACGCACAACCCACACAGCTGCTCCCCCTCTGGGGCCAGTCTGGCACAGGAGAGACAGGGGGTCTGGGGACTAGCATGGCACTCCTGTTAATGCCATCATAGCCATTCAACCCAGCAAAAGGGAATGGACTGCCAGGAAATGGCAGCCAACCACTTACGCAACCCTTCCACACCTCCATGTTCTTTTCACAGCTATTACATCCCAACCCTCGGTGGTATTTGCCTTTTTTTTCTTCCCTTTGAGCCCATCTGACCTGTCAGAAGAGAATCACAGTAAATGTTTACCAGTAGTCGGTAAGTAACATTTCAGACCTGAACATTTTCTAGACCTGCTTCCTGTTCCTTGTTCCCAAAGGAAATGTAAAACTCTGCTTACCTCTTCCGCTACGCCATTTGGACCGGAATCTTCTCTGCATCCTACACCATTACTTCCCTCTGGCCTGTTTGCACACACATGGGGAAGTTTGCTAGGATCTCCTACCCGCCATTTAGAAGGCATTTCTATTTCAGCACCACGGACAGCTACCCTAAGGATTCAGCTTTCTGTACAGGTTTCCTCAGTGATGGCACATCTGTGTAGAAAAGAATTCATGAAACTGCCCCCTTGCTACAGTGTGTCATCACTGAGCACCACACTTTAGGCTAGTGTCAGCAATGGCGGGTACTTTATCAGACCAACTCTGGAGTGATTGATAGCTGGAGTCACTGACACTAATAGTAGGGGTTAGGGTCACTATGGTAATGTTCTCTCTCCCTAATCGTATTTATGTATGTGTTGCAGCATTCCCACTGTATCCCTCTTGTGTTGTAGCGTTCCCACTCTTGTCCCCCTCTTTTTGAGACGCAGTGATGCAACTATACCTCTATCTCGCTTTGCAGCGATGACCTCATTCAAGTGGCTACAGCAGTGTTACCTGTTTTGCGGCTAGCAACCGCCACGCTCATTATCCAACATGCGTCTAGCCCAGGAACCAACAGCGTGCTGCTCATTACAGCCCATGAGCGCAGCTCTCGCAGCCACTGGGACTGTACTCTGAGAGAGAGAGAGAGAGAGAGAGAGAGAGAGTGAGTTTCCTCCTCTCTCCGTTTGACAGGCGAAGCAGCTGAGCTGTCTTGGCTGTCTTTAGGGCCTAGCTGTGAATAATTGTAATTGTAATAATAATAATTGTAACCCATTATTCATGCGGGTTGTCCTTTTGCCCTATATACTTTATGTATTGTGTGGTATATGTGGTGTATGTGTATGTGTATGTATATGTGTATGTGTATGTGTATGTGTATGTGTATGTGTATGTGTATGTGTATGTGTATGTGTATGTATATGTATATGTATATGTGTATGTGTATGTGTATGTGTATGTATATGTATATGTGTATGTGTATGTGTATGTGTATGTGTATGTATATGGTAATCAACCCCCCTGAAAGTCATCACCATTTTCTGCTTCACAAAAGATACTTACACACATTTTCCCCTTGTGTAAACTTATGCTTTAACACATTTCTAAAGGTAAAATAAGTTGCTTGTCTACTAAAATGGAAATTAAAATAAATTAAAAACTAAAATATTCTGCTTGCGTAAGTATTCAACCCCTATACATTAGTGCTTGGTAGAGAACCGCTTTGCTGCTGTTACAGCCTTAAGTCTTTTGAAGTGAGTAACTGCCAGCTTTTCACATTGTTCTGCAGTATTTTTCCTCATTCTTCCTGGTAGGATTTGTATTGATCATCTGGGTTAGTGGGAATGGTGCTCCTGGACTACAGCGCCTCAGTAGACATTCCATCAGTGATTTTACTGAGCCATTCTAGAACATTCTCTGTACTGTGTTTGAGCCATTCTAGAACATTCTCTGTACTGTGTTTGAGCTACTCCAGTGTTGCTTTAGCATTCTGCCTTCTGCCTTCTGCTCCTGCTGGTAGGTAAACCCTGTCCCAAGCCTTCGATTGATGACAGACTGCAACAGGTTCTCTTGCGACATCCCCACAGCATGATGCTACCCCAGCCATTTTCTACTATAGGGATGATATTTTTGATGCATTGACAGTCTGACATTTGAGCCACATGTAGCACTTTGAGGATTGACCAAAAAAGCTCTGTTTTGGCCTTAACCTTTTCCCAGGTCCTAAACAACTTCCATACACGATCTGGATCTTTCATACACAGTAACTTGTTTTTTTTTACCACTTTTGCATGGAGGTTTTATGGATTTTTCAGGGTGATGGCTGAATCTGGTGGCCTCCTCACCAGTAAATGTCCTCCTCAGATGCTTCCTGAGGGGGTGTCTGAGTGGTGTGATGCCTCCTCCACGTTCTTGTTATGGATCCAATGGTGTTCAATTGGACGTGCAAGCGCATGGATTTTCTCTGAGTCCTTTCCTCAATTAAGCATTTGAATCACTTTGTCTCTTTAGTCTTCATTATCTCTAGTATTACACAAACTGGCTAAAGGCCCTTAGACAGAGTGATTTTTTTAAAAAGATATATCCAGAAGCCAATTCCTACTTCAATCACACATAGATAATACCAAATCCTGATCAGTTATGGTCAAATATAAAAAGTTAAAAATATAAAAATAAAAAGCACGGCTGTATCATTTGTAAATAATTTGCTACATCTGGAACTCAGAAGCACAAGGGTTTGAATACTTACAAGTCATGTATTTAAGTTTTTTATTAATTTATTTCTAATGCATACAAATAACTTATTTTGTCTTTGGAAATGTACAAAGCATTGATGTTTGCAATAAAAAAATATGTAAGTATCTTTTGTAATTCAGAAAATGGTGAAGACTTTCAGAATCCTATACTATACATAACAGCCTTCTGTGGATAGTAGTAATCATTTTGGTTATTGTCCGTTGGTTGCTTTTGTATTTGTGATTTGGGGCCATATTCACAGGCCCATGCTGTGTGGACTACAGAGACTGCACCTAGATAAGGTCTGGTCAGTGCAAGTAAATACACAACGTCTTTTCCCTCGATGAATACATTGACACATTCTTGCTCCGGATTCAATTCTTCAGTGTTTGCTTGCGTTGTTACATCTGTTTGTATCACTTTGTCTAGCTCTAGCACTGCCGCCATTGTTGGAACCACAAACGCTTCACCTCAGCGTCATCGCACTGAGCCACGCCCACTGGTCACTGATTGGAGGCTGCTCACTGAGCCACCCCCCACTGGTCACTGATTGGAGGCTGCTCAGATAGGTGGGTGGAGCCAGGCCACATTCATTTGTGTCCTACTGCACTGTGGTGAATTGTTCATTTTTGTCGACAGAAAATATTTGGAACATTCCTTATTGCCTTTCTTAGAGGTATAACATAATTGTGTGTGTGTATGTATATTTGTGTTTGTGTATCTTGGTTGGTGTGTGTTTGTAGTTGTGCGCCGTTAAATTTAAAGAGTTTCCATATGTTTTCTATGCATGTGATAAACACTGTCCCTCCGGCCCCCATTGTTGTATAGAGCCTGTTGGACTGCATTGTGCCTGTCTTATTATTCTTTGTGGTTTTGATCACTCAGATCTCAAGACTAAGCACTGTTCTTTTGTCTAGTTTATCTTAACAGTCCCCTCAACACTCAGTTCAAAATGATGTTCTAATAATAGCTTAAGTTGAAATACTAGACACCACAGGTTAGAAAAGCTCTGATGATGCAACCTGAGAAGACTTCAAAAACCCATGATGCATGAAAGGTTTGGGCGCGTCTTCTTCCGTGTTACAGCATGGCCTGAAACTCTCTTGTTGGAGCCAGTTTATATTTTTTTGTTTATTTCAGTAAATTTCAGAGTGTTGTTTTGATCTGTGAGGCTCTAATTGTCTTCGTCTGCGAATCTCTCATTCATGCCCGCCAACCCCCCTCCTTGAAGAGATGGCATCAGACTGCCGAGTGGCAGCTCTCCGTCCTGACAATTGAAAGTAAGACACTGCAGTGACCTTGAGTCTGTGACAGCTTACAGATAGCTTGTCATTCCAATGGAGGTACAAGAAACAACCAACTACAAGCCTTACATAATAATGACAGTGAGTGACATTGTTCCTTCTGCAAATATTGCATGTCTATGACATAATGTAGTTATGGTGTTTTTGACCTTCCCTGGCAGTCAAATGATCATTGATGTAATAATGAAGACTATTTGTCACACTCAGATTTTAAGTGCTCTGTCTGAGTCCTACACATAGTAGGCACTGTAGATCCAAGGTGGTATTTCATTGTGTAGCTATGCAATGCAGACCAGTGCGGTGTGAATGATGGTCACTGTGGTACTTCATTGTGTAGCTATGCAATGCAGACCAGTGCGGTGTGAATGATGGTCACTGTAGTGGTGAGCAAGGCCTTTATGAGTCAGGATGGCAAAACGCTCCACTCCAGCACACTGCTCTGCTTAAGCAGCATGATGCTATCAAGGAATTAGCTGGCATGGTAAGGAATTAGCTGCCATAGCGAGGAATTAGCTGGCATAGTAGGCAAGCAGGTGATTACAACAGAATGCCTCTCTGTGGCTGTGATGTAACAGTCACAGCGACGTTCGTTGGTGGGTGGGTCCATGAAGTGGGTGTAGAGATGCCACGCCCCCCCCCCCCAACTTCAGCCTTCCCAGTGCTGTCATTGGCTGATAGCTGAGGCAGTGTGTAGAGCTACACAGCAGCACAATAAGACACACGTTACAGCCATACATCAGCTGACCTGAGTGATAGTGACACAGATCCTCTTGCTCTGTAGCTAGAGAGAGAGAGAGAGAGAGAGAGAGCGAGAGCGAGAGAGAGAGAGAGAGAGAGAGAGAGAGAACAGAGGTCCAGTGCATGAGTCATTCAGTTCCATCATGTGCCCTTGAGGTCTTCCTTTATGGGCTTCGGCCTTTGGCGTTAACCCTTGGGCACTGAAGATAGTACTATAGACTGACGAGGTCACAGTTGTCATTTCTAAAGTCTCTCGCTTGCAACAGTGATTTCCACCGTCAGGTTGACTGTGCCCCATGCAAGATGATGGAGGTCTAAACCCACACTAAAGAGTGCCACAAGTAGCATGCCGTCTTGCCCAGAAGAAAAAACAGCCACATGCCCGAGAAGGTAGTTGCTTTTAAGCAAGTCTGAGCGAGGCTGTAAACATCATCAGTCAGGTAGTGTGTGTTGCACCATAACACTGCAGCATGGATCGCACGAGCTAACTGCCGCTCACGGTTTTGCATGATGTTTGAGAAGTGCAAGAGCTTGGTGCTCATTTTTATTTGGTTGGTCTGATGATGAGAGAGGGATATGACGAGGCGTTTTCTCAGGGTGCCTCTGCGGTGTCATCATCCTCAGCGGTAGCAGCAGCGGCAGCAGCGGCGGCACCGGTGGCAATGCAGCACGGAGAGCTCCGTCACTCACACACACACGCACACAACAAAAGAGCTGCCAGTGATCGTAATTCCGCAGCCAGTGAAAAGGAGGCCAACACCTCCCTGACACAAAAACACAGTCGCATCTCCCAATCACACCTGTGCAAAGGATGTACCAAACGTTTCCACGGCAATGCCCTTTGACCTTCATATGAGTTAGTAGTGTTGCAAGGCACCTGTCTGCAATACGATGGTCTTCTGACAAAATGAACGGCTATATTCTCTCTCTCTCTCTCTCTCTCTTTCTCTTTCTCCCTGTCCCTTTTTCTGTTTTCACTTCCTCTCCCACTCCTACTCACTCACATACACACACACTTTCTCTTTTTGATGTATAGGTCCTGGTGAATTCTCAATGAGACCAGGAATAAAATATATTATGTATCACAATTTTATTACAAAAATTAGATCTTTTTATCTTTCAGTGGTGCCATGCTTGGAGCATATAACAATACAGTAAAAAAGACCCGACCTGACCTGGAAGGATAGTAAAAGCATTGGTCGACGATGCTGTTGCAGCATTTTGTCAGTCATGCTGTTACTATACAGAGAACATTCCTAATACAGTGTACAAACACTTGCCGATACACGCCATGTCCTTTAACAAATCGCCAGTAAGTACATTGAATAGAGTTACGACAATTTCTCTCTCAAAGAAAGTAAATCATACATAGAATATGCAAATGATAACGAAATGTGCTGAATATTTGTACCAGCCCAAGGCACCCAGGCTTGTAGCATGTTGGCAATTTTAGACATTCTTACAGAAACACGTTGAAGCAAACAACGAGAACGAGTAAAGTAGGTGCAATCCGTCATTGCATCGTCCTTCATCCCTGTCTACCACGCAAGTCAGTCACAGTGCAAGTTCCGGAGAGGTTGGGGTGCCATTAAGTGCAGTAATGAACTCTTGCCGTCTTTCTCAAATACTGTCGGTTGGACTGTCGGCTTTGATTTCTGTATCAAGAAGAAGGCGATGTTTTCCACTTCTGTGTTGAGATATTGTCCAACGTACAGTAAGGCTTCAGATGCCCAGCTGCCGGTCCAAGAGAAAAATAAGCGAAACCAAAGCTTGAGTGCGCTTGCAAAAAATTAAAACGAACTCCAAATCAAAAAGTAATCAATACCAACACTGTCTCACTGAGATTTCCAAGACATTGCACAGGAAAATATTTTTTTTTTCAAGACCAAAAACTTTTGCTTGTTTTGCACATAAATATTTAATTATGAATAGAAATCCCAGCTTTTCGCTCACCTTTTAAATCAATGTTAACTTTTGTTCTTTTTTTTTTCAACGTCAAATGAAGACAAGAAAGATGAGAAGCTCAGAAACAAGTATCTCGGACTGGATTTTTCCGTTTGCCGTAGTGCTGTTCAGTTGAGCGGACGACAAGGCTCAAATGGCCATTTCGTCGCTCCACCGAATACTTCGATGCTGGTCTCTGCCCACCCAAAGACGTTGCCAACCTGCGCTCTGTTGTTGCAGGTGGCCAGCATGTAAATTTCCCCCGTTGTCAGCTTACGGTCCCACACGTTAAAATTGGCCAGCTCACCAACAAATGCTTGAGTTGCATCGAAACCTCCTCCCAGTGTATCCTATGTGGTTCAAAAAACACACAATGAGATTCAGTTAGACAACGTCTAGTTTCTCCGTCTACTCATTAAAAAATCATGCTAAATCAGCCTTCACCATAACACTATACGCTTGATGGTTCATAGGCTATACTTAACATCTACGTGTTGCAAATAGTACGATAGCGTGTATCATGCTTCTGTATCTATGCAATAACTTGTAGAGTATGTAATGACCAATGCTTGGTCAAGTAAATCATCTTTGCTTTGCTTAAAATCCTTAATTAGATTGCCAGGTTATTTGACAGGCGCTTCAAGGTCTAAATGATCTAATTACGCAGGGAGAAAAGCGCGCGTTGTGAACATGAAGGTAATTCCTTGCCCTGGGTTATCCGTTATCAGATATCAGCGTTCAGAAATAACGTTTCACATTAGGCTTGAAAAACATTGACATTTTAGGAGCCTTTTATGTAATCAGATCCGGGAGGAAAGAACGTATCCCTGGAGCAATGTAAGATACCATCGCAAGGATTTTTAATCGCCGTCTCTCACCTGCTCCTGTCCGAGCACGAGCACTCCATGAGGTTTAATAGGGTGGTAAGGGGCCAGGTTTTCGCCGTTGCCACGCTGAACCCCATCCTGATAGGCTTCCCACACCCCGTCTCTTGTGGTCCAGGTGACGCAGATGTGATGCCACTTGTCATCGTTGATTTGGAAAGGTAGTTTTGCCACCTGTCATATAAAAGGTGTTACACGGTTACTGGATAGTAAATGGAACAGTTCTACAGATAACGTGCAAGAGTATACATTAGTTTGCCTTTAACAGTGGTCCACTTTTTAGAAGACGACACCTTCAAAGTTGACTACAGCCTTGTCTACGTATACACTGTTGCAATTGGGTGCTCCTTTCAAGGAACAGGCCACACTAGTATTGACATCACGCAGTGATTACCTTGTCATTGATGAGAATCTCCATAGGGTTGTTCCCCCACTCAATCAACACCAGCTCGTTGGCCTGCCCCGGGACCGCATAGGAGAATGGAGTGCCAACGCCTGGCGACGCACTGGATTTAATCCACATGCAGAGGGTGAAGGCGTACATCTCTGGTAGGCTATTCTTGACCTTCGCATACATGTAGTTGGTTCGCAGAAGGAAAGTCAGCTGAAACTTGTCCAGTGGTCTGTTGCCTTTTGGACCTGTAATCAGAGGAGAAGACGTACAAGACTGTCAGATTGTTTATTAGAAGTTTGATGTGCCCGTAGTTTCTTTCCCACCATGAATGTCTACGTTAGTCCAGTGCCGTGGTCTTTAACTCACGGCCACGTCTTAATTCATTCTCACAGCTACATATCAAAGGCTATAGTTTTGACAGGTGTGGACAGGCGAGAGAGCGCGCTTATCCTCCTTTATCCCATGCTCACTGCATTCCTAAAAAACACCATGCTTGTCTTTAATGAGCAAACGGCGCGTGATATCTTAGTACATCTGACAGAGCTGATCCACGCACAAACTTTCATCGTCAGCGCTCAGTGCACTCAATATTAAAATACGATGAAACACATCCCTGAGATTGAGATAAAGGTCGTTGGCCCACCACGATTGACCAAAACGTTAAGGCTTTGCATGTGACGTTGGGTATGTATACCAGATACGCGAGAGAGTTAATGTGAGGAGAAATATGCAAAGCAATGCAGCTCCCCCTCCCCACCCGCGCAGGGTCCGCTGCGACAGCGCGATGGGGCAAACTAACATGCCTGCAACTTTAAACATATTTTGCGTAACACAATGATTCTTTGACCATCAATTTAGATTTGTTTTAGCTTCCCTGTAGATTTTAAGTTAGGTTACACAGACAGCCCATACCTTATTAGGCGGATATAACTCCCAATAGCCATACCGACAGTATACCGACTTACAGCCTACTGGGATATGCTTTGTGATTTGCTCTGATATTCCCTGGCTTTGAAAATGAAAGTCCGCCGTTCCGCCGCACTCACCCTTTTCCAGACCTGTGATTCTGTCGTGGATTTTGGTCAGAGTTGACTCCACTTTGTTTCGCTGGTCCGTGTCATTCCTCGGCCCAGTTTTGGTCTCTTCCAGCGTGTTGACCCGGAGCAGGACCTGTTTTTCCATGTCGTCTATTTTGTTCTGGAGTAGGTCTTTCAGACTATTTGACTGCGCTGTGCTGTTGACTCGGCTGTATTGCTGAGGGGTACAGAGAAGACGTGGTGAGAGGATGATACGAATTAAGGAAAGGTTGTAACCCTCAGTAAATAAACACAATAAACACGTGCAAGGTTGCTCCGAGGGTAACGCCAGATTATCACCTTTAGGGCTTACTGTCTTGGTTTGTTTACAACCCATTTGCACTAAATACCTGAAATTACCAACCACGAGGCCATCCGTTCGCTTAGATTTGTCTGGTTTTACCGGACTGAAAAAAGGCGTTACTTTGTAGTGCTAGAAGAGCTTTTCATGATTGCCGCAGTAGTCTATATATAAGTGGCGTTCAATGTATGGCCAATATTGTCATGCTGCATGTGTTGTGCCAGTAGATCTAATCACTCTGTGCAGCCGAAAGTGACACAACACCTCCGTATTTCAATGTTACGTACAAGTAACTTAAACACCTACCTCCAAGTTCTCCAGTCTCTGTTTCAGGGTTTGTAACGTCTGCCCCAGTTGGGCCAGTGTATCGGACGGACCCCGTGATACATCCCCCATAGTGTTGCCTGGTTCTTTTCTCCTGCCCCCTGCTCCAGGCTCCGGGAGACTCTGACTCTCACACCGAGACAACTTGGACGTTAGTTCCCTGATCGTCTCTTTTTGGTTCATGATTAGCTCTTTTTGCTGAAGTACGGTTTCTCTCAACTGCATGACAGTGGTCTTCAGATCCTCTGCGGGGCCACTGTTCTGCATAGTGGCCGCGCACAAGTCCATATCCTTGGGCACCGACGTGCAGATGAACTGCGTTTGTCCGAAATCTTGCGTAGACCCCTCCAAAAGTACCAAAGAAAGTAAAAACAATCTCCAAGAGATCCCCTCCATTGTGAATTAAATCTTTAGATCGTATTCAATCCCCCTTTTTCTGACTTTTCTTTTTCGGTCAGCGAAATGCGCATAGGAGCTGCTGCACGGAGCTGTCCACTGAAACTGGTGCTCTACTCTGCGCGTACCCGCCTTTATAGGGCTCAGAGAGAGTAGCGCGCTGCATCATTCTAGGGGGGGAAGCATGTTCTCGCCGTTTAATCGTGCACGTCCTCCTTCTTAAGGTAGTGCACGATAAATCCGTAGATAGCGGAAGTGCGCCGTATCAACAAATCGTTTATGTAATAGCGTGCCATTTCTGCCTGAGGAGAGCAATGCAGTCCGGGTTGTTAATAGCCTACCCTGATTTAATGTTGAAAAGTATTCATTATATTACTAATCTAGACATTACCTCCTCAAAGATATACACAACTGACACGTTAAGCTCAATCTTACTTCTGTAGATGCCATATATGCATAAATAATATTTGACTAGGTTGTGCTTTAACATGTTCATTGAATTAATTATTTTGTTGAGCCTAACATTCCTTCATTCTAGCGGTGTGCCGTAGAAAATGAAAGATATCAACTGTAAAGCCAATAAAGCGTATCTACCTTAAATCTAACCACACCCATGATCATGGCTCAAGCAGCATGCGTGGTCAGTGCAAGTAAAACCCCGGCTCTTTCTCTCTTAGGCCGTTGGGCTCATACTTTCCACCTCTGACCTCTGCACTTAAATCCACAATTTTAACTCGTTTCTTATGTTTTGTTATGTTTGCTAAGTGACAACCACAACCACAACCTTTAATCTGTCTTCACAGGGACACTATCTATCATCAATCTATAGATGGTGAATATTCTTAGAAGGACTATCGTTTGTTTGATCCATTGTGGACATTCTAACTGTTTCTGATTATTCAAAATATTCAGGGGTTTTCCTCGCTTTTTTATGGAGGCTGGGGCTGCAGTCAGTAGAGAGAGGAGGGGTTGGGTGCTTGTCCATCTCAGGAAAAAAAAACATGAAACATGAAAAGTTCGTCGATTAATAGCCTTCTACGGTGTATTCATAGCGTGAATTCGCCTTACTGCAAGTTGAGTGGCAAGTTTAATTTATGGGGAAATAATTAGCACTTTTAATTTGCTGATTTGTGGACCACTACAAACCCTATCAATGCAAACCACGCTTTGGGCAAACACAGATCTGTATACCCAGTTTTAATAACGGCGGAACGAGCACACAGCGCGCTGTGGGTTGACTTTCTTCTCACTACCCCATTAGAGGTCCCCACATGAACAACTCCAAGCCGCGTGCAAATCCCCACAGATTCTCAGCCTCTGGCGCGGTAGAGAAAAGATTCCTCGCGCGCTGGCTCTCACGCAGGTTGACATTCAGTAATGTTGAATCATCCGAGGGTGCTGTGAAATAGAACGCGATCATCATTCCAAAAAATCTGACGACCGACCGGCGCAGAAGAGATATGGGACTTCTTACTGGTATCATTAATTTAACAGGTTGTTGCGTAACCACTCTCTTGAGTGGTATCAATATTTATAACATATACAGTGTATGAAACGCGCAAATCTTCGTCACCGGAATGTTGTTGTTAGGAAAATAACTAGTTGAATTTCTAAGTATGAAGAAAAAAACTCTCTCTCTCTCCCTCGGGGATTGTATACTTACCCACTCGACACACTGCGCACATAATCGTTGTTAGTCACTGATTCTCCAATTTCACTCACACATTTTTTACGTGCATAGAAATCATTGGTCTTGGCAGAACTGACCATTCACTAAGAAAAAGTAAGTGATATAGACTAGTTGGTCGTGGTTAATTTGTTTCATTATTGATCCGAACATTCTAATCAGCAAGGTGTCAAGCTCCAGGCAACGAACGGCCAGGGTAATAAATGGTTAATGGCTATGCGTAATTGCTACTGGGAAAATGAGCCTGAGAAATAAACCAATCTCAGCAATTAAGGCGAAAGGGATGTACTTGTGATACACCGTGACTACACCTTTTCGCCTAGGTCAACATCTTTATATATCATTCACCTCTACCCCCAACTAACATTTTTCAGCGATATAGTATTCAAATGACACCCCTTTATGCATTTTACCCGCATGTAAATAATTGCAGTGGCCGGAAACCTTTGGGGCTCTACAAAGGGTTAAGTACGTCCAGCGGCCTGCTCTTATTAATTCAACACTCCGCATTAACAACTAAACGCTGCCATATGCTGCATGGATATTTTCATCACATATTTTCCAGCTTTTTGCTGTTCAATATTGGGCGTTTATTGTTGCCTGGCCAGGTTTTGCAGTTTGGCAGTGCTAGGTTTAATAAAATAACTCTTTGCTATCTGCCGATTTGGAGCAATTTCTCCAGTAACCTGATTAGTACTTTCAGCTTGCTTGTTTTGCTGGAGCTCTGCAGGCTTGCAAGGACAATTGTTCAGATTTGCTGCTCAGGCTGCCAAACGCTTCCCCTGGTGAGCTGTGAGAAAGAATACATTTTATGATGAAAGGCTCGTTTAATACAGAGTAATGAGAGAATTTCATGAAGGTGTGGGCCAGCCTTTTTCAGAGGAAGGTGACAGCTATCATCAGTATAAGCTTTGATAAGTGAAACAAATATTTGATTGCCTATTTCCTCTTTTCCCTCTTAATTTCCTCTTTAGTTTTTCCTGCTTTTTTTTGGTGTGGCTTTTCTTTGTATCGATAGGACAGTGGCAGTGGAGGGTGGGTGGGAAGCGTGGGGTGGGGGTGGGGGGAGTCTCTGGAGATGACCTCAGGCCACACTGGACCCATGAGGTATGGGACAACGCTGCGGTATGGCTCCCCCCTTTGGCTGTCCCTACTGGGGACAAGATCAGCTGTCAGTCACGCAGCTTAACCTTAACACCACTCACCACACAAGCACTTCTAACTTTTGAACACAACTACACACACACAACTAGCCGCCGTAGTCACACACACCTACAAACACAACTAGCTAACAGCCACACAGCGACAAACACAACACACAACTACAACACACAACTACAGCCAGGAGCACATCTACAAGCACAGCTGGAGTGCCCCAGACTCATTCCACCTGAGTCAGCCGGCCAGTCCGCAGAGGGAACAGGACGGTTGAGGATGTGTGTGTGTGTGTGTGTGTGTGTGTGTGTGTGTGTGTGTGTGTGTGTGTGTGTGTGTGTGTGTGTGTGTGTGTGTGTGTGTGTGTGTGTGTGTGTGTGTGTGTGTCTGTGTGTGTGTGTGTGTGTGTGTGTGTGTGTGTGTGTGTGTGTGTGTGTGTGTGTGTGTATATGTGGCAGAGCATTTCTGGGGAGCTGGGGAGCCAATCTATCTGTAATAATCAGTCTCCCCGCAATGGCCCTGAATAATGCATCCCCTTATAACAGAACACACTCTGTTAATGGCAGAGATAGATCAGTATCATTTCGCTCTTTGGCACTCCTTCGTCCTCTGTCCCCCTGTAGTATTTGCAGCGGTGTGGAGGCCATTAAATTAGAGTCTCACAAACAAGCAAGCCGGCCCTCTTCAGTTATTGCCGGCTGGGCTGGGGAGGGACTGCTCACTGCTGTGGGAATCTGTTGCAAAAAACAAATGGCTGCCTATTATATGGTTCTGAGCTCTCGCTCACCCACTGATGTTTGTCAATGTTGGCGTTCCCATCATGCCCAAGATTCCCAGGCCATCTTAAAGCACAGGGGTGGTGGGAATGCCGGGATGTTGAGGGATTGAGCGGTCGTCTGGGAGGAGGAAATTAGTAGGTTGTGAGACTCAGATCCACATTTTCTTTTTTACAATCCTCCCCCTAACAGCAGAACTGCCACGCTATGATGGGATACCCACACGTGCCGCCCGCGGGCACATTTAAATGAGGGCACGGAAGGCACAGGCAGGCACGGCGATCTGTTCTGGTGAGTTACCTCTTCTCCACCCCAGTAAATAAAGGAGAATGCGGAGTTCTGTAAGTGTGAATTGAATTATATCAAATTTCCTCCTAAGATTCTAGGATTATTAGGAACAGTTTGTCAAAGCACCTGCCCTGTGACAGCATTTTAGAGCAGAGGTATCACTTACACACACCCTCAGCACACTGCCTGCTCAACAAGGTCGTGTGACCCTACAGGACACAAAAAAAAACTGCCCTACCTGCTCGATTTGGAATGGAAGCAGTTGATGACCATGACAAAACGGCTCCAAAGGAAGAAAAAAAATGCAGCTTTTGTTATGTAGGTGTGCATTGCGCAGTGCAGACGGAAAAAAAGGCTTATTGTGTTAACAGATGTCTCACTTTTTAAAGTTGATGACATGCTCTTTTATCTTGTTTACCTCAGTCGAGTGCAATCTCTTCAATTATGGCGCTGTAGCGCGCGTAGGATGTTCATCTTTGTCCCTGGGTTTGTCATCTCTTTTATGTTATAGGCTCTAACCGGATCAACACGAACAGTATGCAGAGATCTGCTATTGTGTTATTGCCAGACAGGTTGCTTTTTCAATTACTGCTCTTAACTTCTCAGATCAAAGGCTTCTGTGCCAAGGTTGGTGAGTTTTCAAAGAAAATCCTTGCTTGTGTAAGGACTGCGTGTGTGTGTGTGTCTGAGTGTGGAGGTGTCATAAATGTTTAAAAGCAATCTTCTTTTTCTATCCTTTTCTCTCTTCACACTCGCTTGGAATTCAGATTTTCGACTCCCAGCACTTTGTGTAATTTTTTTTTTGTTAAGGAGGTTGAGGGTAACATTCCAATTAAGCCCTCGGAGGGCACTGTCAATGCAAGGTCATCCCAACACTGTGCGTTTCAGGGCAACATTGATAGCGCCCTTTTATAATGTAAAACAGTCGCCTCTGGGGCGGAAACCAGAATGTCGGCGATGTGAGCAGACTTCACAAAAACGAGCGAATCGTACCCCTTGAGAGGCCTGGTTTCGGTGAGCCTGGGGGCAAGCATAATGCTGGGACGCATAAATGCTTCAAAAACGGGCACAAATTGTAAAATACAACAAAAAGTAAGCACCGACCAGCAGCCTAGTGGTCTCACAACTCCTTATCAGAACTTGTGAGGAAAGTGAGGTCCAACATTCATCATGTAGTTGGCATTAGTCGACCAGTACATCACCCCCCCTACACTTGTTGCGACTGCAGCCCGAGAGCCATTGGGGGATAATTCACACTACTTTATGTGCTGCTATTCATTCTTGTTCATAAGTGACAAAAGTCTCTGCTGAGGCTGTTTATGACACAGAGCCGCACCGATCACGGGAATGTGATGGATGTGATGATCGACTATAAACCGTCCAACTCCCGCCCGGTGTCGTTTTTTTTTGGTGCCAGAGCCCTATTTCCGACACGTTGAAACAGTAATAACCGGTTTCTTAGCCTCTTCCACACGCCGTAGGTTAATGAAATGAGGAGAGATTATTGGCCGTCCTCTGCGTCTATGTTGTCGAATTACATAACTGTAGAGGAGACTCTAAATGAATCCAATAAAAGGGAGGATGTTGGCTCCTCAAGTACCATTTCCATCACTTGAAGCCTCCTGCTCACACCCCACCCCACCCCAATCACTGGTGGGTCCAGGTTTGCAGTTTGGTTTTGGAGGTCGCCATGACATGCTGTCTCTTTTGGAAGCCCTATGCACTTCGACAGTGCCCATTTTACCTGCCACAAAAAAATCCTTCCTGTGGCTGTTAATTATTCCAGACACAGAAAGTCATTAGTCAAGTTTTTCCCCCCGCTTCTACTTTGATCTTGGCTTGCGTGAGCAGCGGCTCTACATCATTCCAGCATGTTTTTACAAAGATTATCAGTTAATCATTTTCCCTCTCTCATGTAGGAGTCGGTGTAAATTAATGCAATACATCATCGGATGTTGTTTGCTTTTGCATGGTTGTGGCAATATGGCCACCATTTTGACAGGATTATCAGTGGTGCTCATAACAAAGTTTTCTGATATCAAAGGGAGAATGTGAAGCTAGCTGGCTTAGCTCTGGAGTGATGTATGCCTTCAGTGAAAGCAGACAGGCCCTTGTCTTAGGAAAGGATTCAGGTGGCGTCTGTAATGACAGTTCTGTATGCATAAAAAAAACAGTGCATTTAAACCTGTTAAACATATAAAGTTAGTCAGATTGGCTTTCAGAAGAGGATTGCTCATTAACAACTGAATAATGTGCATATCATATATATATCTGCTTGGGCTGTCTGTGAGATCTTCTCATTCCCAAAGAGGTAAGGATCATCAGAATCAGAATCAGAATTGGATTTATTGCCAAGTAGGTTTACACCTACAGGATGTGATGGACCACAACTAAAGAAAAGTTCATTGTATCACATATCTGTATGAACAGGATGGGTACATAAGTAAGGACTCATTCAAGTTCATACTTTCTCAGTCTTTTCAGAATGCAGTTACATCTTTGTGTGTAGTATTACTGAAATGAAAATGCTAACCAAACTTAATGCTTAACACTAGAGTCACCTCATGCTAGGCTTGAGTTTAACCTAGTAAATCACAATATGGTAGAAATTATGAAGAATGTGAGGTGGAGTTTAAATAAAACCTAAATTAATAAATACGTTTTTCTCCTGAAACAGACATGGGGCCCTGATTTCATAGAGCAACAAGCACTGCGAGCGGGCAAAACATGTCAACCACTGCACAGTGAGAATAGGTGGGGATAACTATATTTGCTCATTTCATTGACACGAAGCAGGGTGCAATCAAGCATGGATGGGCTGAGTGATTAGTGGATGGGGCAATTCAGTCATTCTTTATCAGCCAATGACAATGATTCAACCACACCTTATTAACGTTTACACAGAACTCAGTAATTGTTTGAGTTGTGTGTGAGGTCGGCCCGACATGAAATAGTTTAGATGTTTCAGGTAAAACAGTGTTGCTTTGAAGGAATTCATTTCTACAGGGAACTCCCACGTCTGTGCACGGACAAACGGTCACTTTGCATGTTCCCGGCCACGTTGCCCATCAGTGAAATTAGGCCCCATGGCATTGAAAGTATGATATTGAGCTATGGAGAACCTGTTTTCAGAGGAGTGTTAAATACTTTTTTGGGCTTAAAGCTGGTCACAGCTCACAAGGCTGGGTCGCTTGCATACTAACTAAAGCGTAAGTTGATCACTTTTACTGAATGAATATCTTTTCGTCCATAAGAGAATCGATCATTTGGGATATTTTGACGAAGCCACTGTAACCACCAACATGTATGTCTCCCACATCCAGATCATCTCCATTTCCAGTTAGACAGTTTCATTAATCCACAGGAATTCATTTGTAGTACCTTTTTTAGCATGATATATAGCCCGGCTATCCAGCTGGAACACTGAGATCCTAAAGAACTGAATCTTCCCGCTAATCAATGCGATGTCCGTTTTGGTCCTGTTTTAGTAGTGTGCTGTGGATGGTAATGGTTGACCTGAGCGTAACCTCACCTCTTTAAATCGGCACTTCCTGCGGTACTCCGGAAGAGCAGCTGCTCGCCTCTAATGACCAGATTCTCATGTTCATAGTGATCATTATTCGGTGGGCATGACATTCTATATCTATGAGGAGGTGAACATGAAGATGACTGTTTTATGATGGATGATGTTGGCGGTGTAATAGTCTGAGTACAGCCCGGTGAGCCTGAGGAGTGGGGTTGTGCTTTTATGTGTGGGTAAGAGTGTTACTCCCATATGGGTTTGTGTGTGTGTGTGTGTGTGAGTGTGTGTGTAAGAGTGTTACTCCCATATGTGTCTGTGTGTGTGTGTGTGTGTGTGTGTGTGTGTGCGTGTGTAATAGTGTTACTCCCATATGTGTCTGTGTGTGTGTGTGTGTGTGTGTGTGTGTGTGTGTGTGTGTGTGTGTGTGTGTGTGTATGTGTGTGTGTGGAAACACAGCTAAATATAGCCCTGTGGATTCAGGAGTCCGTGAAGCAACACAATCCCCCTCTTTTAACGAGAGGATCCTTTCCCCTTTCAAGTGCACCCACAGCTCTGCTCCATGTCGGGTCAAGGTCAACCTTTCTGTCTCTGCAGGTCACTGGCTCTTCTGTCAGCCTGCCTTCCTTTCATTAGACCTTGTTGTCTTCATCAAGTCACGCTCCATCGAGGTTCAACAATACTGTCTTGGGTCTGAAGACAATGCGAAGGGGGTTGAGGTTCTTTGCTCGTTTCATTGTCTGAGATCGTGTTTCACCGTGCCGACCAGTCGATGCCGCCCAGCCCGCCCCGACTCACATTAACGCTTCTAGCTGTGAGGAAATCTCAGAGCGTGTGTGCGAGTTTGATGAACGATAACCGCGTGGACATTCATCTGGCAAAGTGTTTATTGATTCCAGTTGTCTTGCTAAAGATGCCTGCACAATTACATGAACAAAGGAATGTGTGCCTGGCAGTCTATTGTATCTTGTTTAGTTAGCTTTGTCCAAGAGTCACAGGTGCGTTGTCATCTGGTGCTAACGGTTGACATCAGACGACACATGTAGCTAGCACAGTTTAATAATTGGCTTAATATAATGACTGCTATGCATGTTGAAAATGATAATGGTCATCCTCTCATTGAAAAGTCATTATAAAGCACTTTCTGCAAGAGGTTTGTCAAGCAAATGACCAGTAGTTTAATTTTTATATTGGAGATTGCACAGTGCAATGCACCTAATTGTAAAGATTTTTTCACAAGTCACAATCCATGGTTGTTTGCCTTTTACAGTAACATCGGAATTCTTAGAAGCAGCACGCACTGTGCTCATAATCTGCATCAGGAGAACTTAAATAAAACGTAGATCAGCGCTATGTAATAAAATATTGGGTGGTACTAAGCTTTAAAAGATGATGTGGACAACATCTTAAGAAAACACTGAGCAAGAGTCGGGGGCTTCAGACAGAAAAAAAGTGTGACAAAAGAGTAGGAACCACATGAAGTGACTTTAGCATGAATGAAATGCACTTCCTGTATCAGGCTTTGATACATTATTGATTCCAGTTCCCCTTTTCCAGTGTGTCACTCATGTGTAGAGCTCTCATTGGTCCTCCTGTGCACTCTCATTGCTTCCTGTCTTCCCTCTCAGCTGGAATACGTGAAGTGCTTTCCCGGAATCCAAAGTTACTCGGTGTATCTAACTCTCAATGGCATCCATTCACCTTCTTTTGGCTAGCCCATTAGACCAAGGCTTTTACTCTTGGAGGTCTTTGGAGACGTAACACAACTGAACAGAGAAGGCCTGGGTGTCATACGTTTACAGTCCTAAATGTGTGGATGATCAGGAATAAAAAAACAGGGGATCACTCGCTGTAAGACCACAAACGAGGGCTAACACACTAGCCAACCGCTAGTTGTACCCTTCTTTCTAGAATCAAAACAGTAATCTGTTTCTGTTTCACTCAAACGGCAGTGGTAGTAGCTACGCCATCTAAGCAGAAATGTACTCTCTCCACTCCGAAATGCACAGTGCAAGGCGAAAGGTGCCAAACATCCAACCTATTTTCCCTGACAAAATAGCGACCATTTTATAGCCTATACCACTATCCCCCTCTCTCAGCTCAGGATGCAGACTGCTGTGCCCCCACTCTTCTTCTTTTCTCCTCCACAGGGACTCTGCACACATCGCCTCTAAATCATCATATCAATAGCCTCCCTCGGAGAGACTTCTGAGAGGAATAAAAGATGATGTGTGCTGTTTGCGTGTCAGAGGCATCCGCTCCGAGAGTGGAGAGGTGGCTGCTCTCCAGTAGTCTGTTGGGGGGTGGGGGTATGGGGGGGGGGGAGTGGAGAGTCCTGCCAGTATGGCCTGTGCCCTTTCCTATCCGTCCCTCTCTCGTCTCTCTCACTTCCTGTCTCTCCATCTCAATCTATCACTGCTTCTGTTCTTCACTCTGGGCCTCTCATCTCTCTCTCTCTCTCGCTGCATCTCTCTCTCTCTCTCTCTCTCTCTCTCTCTCATCTCTCTCCCTCTCTCTCTCGCTGCATCTCTCTCTCTCTCCCTCTCTCTCTCCCCTCTCTCTCTCATCTCTCTCTCTCTCTCTCTCTCTCTCATCTCTCATCTCTCTCTCTCTCTCGCTGCATCTCTCTCTCTCTCCCTCTCTCTCTCCCCTCTCTCTCTCATCTCTCTCTCTCTCTCTCTCTCTCTCTCATCTCTCTCTCTCTCTCTCTCTCTCTCCCTCTCTCTCTCTCTCTCTCTCGCTGCATCTCTCCTCTCCTTCCTTTCATGTGTCTTTCCTCTTCAGCCCGTCTCTCTGACTCATTTCTCATTTCTTCAACACATCTGTCCCTCGCTCATCTCTCTCTTTTCATCTCTCTGTGCCTCGGCCCACCTCTTCTCTCTCTCTCTGTCGTTCCTTCTCTCTCTCTCTCCTTCTCTCTTTGCTGACACAGTCACCCTCACCTTTTGCCGGTGGACATGCACCTGCAGCCCTCCATAAATAATCCAACTGAAACCTCCTCTCCGCACACCTCAAAATAGGCCCCCTCTTCTGTGTTGAATATTTCATATCCCCTTTTTGCCTCCTGTTTACCCATGTCAACAGGAGCCCGGGTGTCCCCTGCGGGTAGGAAAGTCATGGAAAAGCCTCTCACTAACTTTAAACTGCCCATTTACCCCAGACCCCCCCAGCCAAAATTACTCCAATTACCCCCCGCCCCCCCCATACACACACACACACACACACACAACACACACCTAACCCCCATCTCCCACACATACGTACACATCAGCCCACCTCTGCCTATGTGAAGTGTCAGATATCAGATTTGGATCTCTGTTTGCGCCGTTCTGCTAGGCTCCGGGTCCGGGGTGAGAAGGGACCTTCCCTGAATAAATAAAGCAGGTGATTATTAAGTTTGGGGATTAAGTGAGATGCAATGATGCAGATGATTTATTATCACCTCAGCCTTGACTTTAAATTAAGAGTGTTGCAGGTTCAGTGGGACAGGGAATGAGAATTTACTTCCAGAAGAGAGGGAGAGAAAAGAGAGCGAGAGAAAGAGAGTGAGAGAAAGAGAGAGATAGATAATAATAATAATGCTGAATAAAGCAAATCATTAGTCACTGTTGCTTTATCGATGGCCCTCTGTATTTGATTGGGGAATAGTGCCCACATGCATAATTTAAAGCCAGTCTGGCCGTGATGTTTTGAATACATAAGGAAAACGCGGAGCTTTGTGAGTGCGTTTTAAATCCTATTAACAGCACTTTCATTAGATTTCATTTGGAGTCTATAGGCTTCTTCTGCTGTGGGCTGTTTGGGATCTCATCAGCCAAACAAATCCAGACACAAAGATTGCAACAGTTTCAGGAAATTGTTCTCTCTCATACACACACCCCCCCCCCACACACACCCCCACCCCCAACACACACACACGCACACACACACTTTCGCATAGACACACACACTTTCGCATAGACACACACACTTGCCCCCAGACAAACAAACACTCACACACAAATACAGTGCAAACGCCATCAACACGACAGTCATAACTTTTGTGGGCTTTCTAAAAGACCACTTAAGTGTCCTTCACTGGAACTGCATGTTACTAGAAGAATAAAACTGAGATTCCCCTCAAAGCATAATACGTGCTGATGTGAAACATATGATGTGATCACTGAACCATTACCAGGGGCAGCACATTTCTCTATCTGCGCAATGGACTGTCGTCTTGTGTTCTCTCTTGCATCTCTGAGCAGCTCTTGGTGGATGTTATTTGTCGGGGCTGTGCCTCTTCCTCCCCACGCTGGTGCCCTGCCCTCATCCTCATCCTCATCTCTCCTGCCTCTGGCTGCCTGCCCTGCACTCTCTGCTGGGCCTTTGGCAATCACAACCTGCAGAGGCTCTCTGCTCTGGGCTCTCTGCCTCACCTCTCTCCGCTGGTCCTCCGGGAATGGCTCCAGGCAACGGGCTGGGCCCCGTCGATCATGTTAGCTTGCCCCAACCTGAAGGGGAATGATTATGGCGGCGGAAAGAACCAAACTTGCCAGATGAAAACAGAAAGTAAAAAAAAATGGGTTTGAATCCCCATCTGAGGTAGAGGTTAGCCGGCTAAGACTGTGATGTGGTCGGTGAGATGAAGCCCATTTAGACACCAGGCCAACGACTCCAGAACTTACCTCCATCAGATTGCAGCTCCTTTTTCGTGTCGCCAAAGGCAGGCAAGCTCAACAATTTTCGGGAGCCACAGAGAGGGAGAGATTGGTGCGGCGGCGTGTCGACTCCCCTTGAGCAGTTTCATGTTTTCTGATGAGCTGTGATCTCACACGGAGAGGAGAGGAGAGGAGAGGAGAGGAGGGGACGGGGGCCGGGGGTGGACAGGGGCCTGGCCGCTGCGTGTCCCGTGCTCCTCGGGGTTTGTCAGATTAAACAGGAGAGTGGCGGAGACAGTAGGAGAGCCATCAGTCCCCTCCACGCTCAGGCATTCATCTTCCCCTCTGGAGCCCCAGCTCTGTCGGAGGAGGCGGTGGACAGCAGGCACGGTTCCAGAGAGTGAGGTTATATAGGTCATATAGGATAAGAGAGTATGCTTGATGTGTTTAGCACTGGGTGGCCAGGCACGTCCTATACTTAAATAAGGAATGCCAATGGTTAATGGCATCACATAGGAATGTCTGTCATTTACACGTACATTTCTAATCCAATTTTTTCTAATCCAATAATTTATCATTGGGTGGCCAGGCACGGTTCCAGAGAGTGAGGTTTCATATAGGATAAGAGAGTATGCTTGATGTGTTTATCACTGGGTGGCCAGGCACGTCCTATACTTAAATAAGGAATGCCAATGGTCAATGGCGTCACATAGGAATGTCTGTCATTTACACGTACATTTCTAATCCAATT
This sequence comes from Clupea harengus, assembly GCF_900700415.2. Lineage (NCBI taxonomy): Eukaryota > Metazoa > Chordata > Actinopteri > Clupeiformes > Clupeidae > Clupea > Clupea harengus. The sequence continues at coordinate 8,867,895 of NC_045177.1, forward strand.
TTTTTCTAATCCAATAATTTATCACTGGGTGGCCAGGCACGGTTCCAGAGAGTGAGGTTTCATATAGGATAAGAGAGTATGCTTGATGTGTTTAGCACTGGGTGGCCAGGCACGTCCTATACTTAAATAAGGAATGCCAATGGTCAATGGCGTCACATAGGAATGTCTGTCATTTACACGTACATTTCTAATCCAATTTTTTCTAATCCAATAATTTATCACTGGGTGGCCAGGCACGGTTCCAGAGAGTGAGGTTTCATATAGGATAAGAGAGTATGCTTGATGTGTTTAGCACTGGGTGGCCAGGCACGTCCTATACTTAAATAAGGAATGCCAATGGTCAATGGCGTCACATAGGAATGTCTGTCATTTACACGTACATTTCTAATCCAATTTTTTCTAATCCAATAATTTATCACTGGGTGGCCAGGCACGGTTCCAGAGAGTGAGGTTTCATATAGGATAAGAGAGTATGCTTGATGTGTTTAGCACTGGGTGGCCAGGCACGTCCTATACTTAAATAAGGAATGCCAATGGTCAATGGCGTCACATAGGAATGTCTGTCATTTACACGTACATTTCTAATCCAATTTTTTCTAATCCAATAATTTATCACTGGGTGGCCAGGCACGGTTCCAGAGAGTGAGGTTTCATATAGGATAAGAGAGTATGCTTGATGTGTTTAGCACTGGGTGGCCAGGCACGTCCTATACTTTTAAATAAGGAATGACAATGGTCTGGTTTAAAAAAAAAAAAATGTATACAATGGCGTCACATTGTCATTTACATGTATACATTTCTAATCTTTCTAATTCTAATGAAACATTCAAAAATGAAGCAAACAGTTGTTTAGTTGACACATCAAAAATACACACCAAAAATAGTGATCTGAACAAAGCACTAAGGAAATTAAGACATCTTAATAAAATGTCAAAAAATATAGAAAATATAGAAAAATAATATAGCCAGAATGTATAGCCAGTAATATATGACTGTTCTGAAGGAGAGGCCTATCATCTGAGCCATCTGTATCAGGTAATGGTCCCACAGACTTAAAAGTGAAAGTGCTGAAATGAACCACACGTTGCTATTTTTGTTTTCAGATGACAAATGCCTCTCATCTATTCGCACTGACAGATGGATGTTTTCAGTCCTTTTGTTAATTCATTTGTTCTTTTTTTCCCTTCTTCCTCCTCTCCTTCAGCACAGGCAGAGCCACAGCTCCTGCTGGTTGAGCGATGAGATTGGAGCCAGACAGCAGAGGAGATCTGGGACGAGGCAAAGGCACCTGTTCAGCTGAAGAGAAACCACACCTCTCACCACACTGCTCAATAAACACAAACACAAACACAAACACAAAAACATCTCAGGAAAAGGGAAAAATAACCCTGAGCTGGTTTTGTTTGAGAGTCAAACAAAATGGACAAAGTAAGCAGAAAAATATTCTATTATCCAAGTTTTTCTTGTGTCTTTTTTGGTAATGTCTGTAGGTAATGTTGGCTTTTGGCAATGATATTGTTTACTTTAATACTTTATTAATGGAGGCTGAGAGCTGCGGTATCATTCCAACTGTCCTTGCTTTGAGCACTAAATTTACCTCAGAGATATAGCTGTCCATGCTTGTAACGATGACTTGTAATCAACAGGACCATCAGACTGCATACCTGCCAACACTTTTTGTGTGAGTCTCCCTATTTTTAACCCTTTCTCCCATTAATCTTCAGATTTCATAATGATACAGATCAAATGGGTGTGTCTCAGTTTCTGTGTGGGATATGTGTCGTGGTACCTGGCAACCCAAACAGCCCTGCCTGACGTGCACCCTCCCCCTCCCCCTTCCCCTCCGCTCCACATGCCGCTGAACATGGATGAAACGGCTCCCAAGAAGAAGAAATGTGCTTCCAAATTTCAGTCCACTTGGTGTGAGACCTTCACCTTTTTCATCGCTATCCACATCAGCAAGATGTGTGGGGCTGGCTATAGCGCAGTGCGCGGTGGGAAAACGTTGTTACACACACACACACACACACACACACACACACACACACACACACACACTTGCCCCCCTCTCTCTCTCTCTCACACACACATTGTGTGCACTTCATTTTTGTTGACATTTTTTTTTGCATTTTGTACGTTCTTTTAATGTAATTAGTCATGAATTTAACACTCATTAAAAGTAATTTTACTTTTACATCCTTGTATTTATTCTATTAATCTGTGGTGTTGGGATATATGGGGGTGGGGGCGTTTAGGGTAAGCCATTTTCCAAATGCTGATAACCTGAAAAATCTTCCTCTTTTTCACAGCCTAATGTTGGCAGGTATGAGACTGTCCTGTATTTTGCCTTTGCTGCACTATATACATCGCTGGGAAATGGCCAAGAAGCTGGAAAATGGGTACAAAAGGTGTGAACATTCCACAGTGAGTACAGTGTGGTATTCTTCAGCCACACAAAGCCTCAGGGACACAGGAAGAAAAGCCATAGGCAGTGAGCTCTGGAATTTAAATTACACTGACAAAAACATCTGAAAGAATTTATCCTTGGCACCGTAGAGGAATGCAGCAATTTCCTGTAATGAATGATCATCACATGGGATAAATTGAAAGAAATTTTTATAACCCAACATTTTGAATTATAAGGGATTTTCAATGGTTCCATCCAGCTTGGTGTAATGTCCTCACAGGCTTCAATTCACAAGTTTAATCACAGGCCATAACCAGCTAATGTCTCTTAAATTGGCTATGGATGCCTCAAGAAGGCTATTTTCTCATCAAAGGGAATGTTGGACGTTTGCGTTTCAGTGGTATCTCGAATATTCTTCAGTGATAGAAAGGTCATCTCTGTCAAATTAGTTTTTTTAGATGTCAGTGATGGACACAAGACTGTCCAGCTACAGCTGACCAGTGAACGTGGCGACGTCATTGTTGACACCCTCACTTTCAGTCCCGCCCTGGATGCCACAGTGCATTCTGGGTCAATCCCAAGATGGCGGCGCCCTTGCGCAAGTGCTGAGAAAGTGTCTCTACAGAGAAACAGTGAGAAATTTCCGTTTTGCAGCACATTTTCAGTGTCATCGGATTGTGAAAGGTCACAACGGGTGCACAAAACGAGATCTACGACCGAGTCATCGATTGCAATAACAGATCTTGGCGTGGCTCTGGCAGAACGTCCGTGCGAAGATGGGCCTCCATCCGAGCCCCTACCCCTAGCGAAAAGTGGACAGGGGGAGAACAATCGCAGATTTCCCTGCAAACACATTCCGGTCGATCTCGGACTTGACGGCTTTCACTTTTTGCAAAAATTGTGGACGCTGCCGTATAACTTACTAACGGGAGTTATCTGCGCGACCGCTTCTGTCATCGTTCGGAGACGCAGGAGTTCCCCAGCTCGTGGTGTGCAGTTAACAGCCGCGCCAAGGTCCGGTTCTGTCAGTGGCCGAAAAGCGCCATTAACATCATGTCTTTCCCTTATGAAGTTGTCATGTGTGGTTTTGCACTGACGATTTACCTAGACCTTACATTTTTAACATGAATTATTCTACTAAAAACACACATAGAACAGTTGGGCTCGTAGTTAGCTTGCTCGCTAACCAAGCTAGCGATTTCTTGACGCTGTTGCATAGGTCCAAACGATAAGGTTTACAGACATCGATTGTTGGTTTGCTGATTGGCATGGAAAGTGTTGGGTTTTGTATAATGGTTCCGTTACGTTGGTAGGCATATATGCATGTGTTGGCATATGCTTGTGTTACCCTACTTGGTGATATGAGCTTATACTTACTAGTATGGATGATTTTACGTTACTGTCCAGCTGGGCGTGAAAGTGCAAAACGTGGCTTTGTTTTGGCTGTCGTCATTTATATCAGACACCAGGCATTGATTCATTTGGCAGCGTTAACCACAGTTTCACTGGCCTTTACAGAAGTTTATTGGCTTCTTACCTGTAGCTACATGAAATTAAAAACGTAATGTCTGCAACCAAATATGAAGTGATTAAGCATAATCAAAAGTTCTTGAAAAAATCACTGAGAACAAGTCAACAGTTGACCCTACTGAAGTCAAAGGCTATAGGCATTTCACAATCCCCTATATGTGTCTACTTAGCCGCATTCTTAGCATTCTTTGAGCAATAGCCTACCATGAATTCTTAAGCTGAGTTTGTCCCGATTTAGCAAGAATTGAGTTTGTTTAAAGAATGTGAGGTATTTTGTCATTAGGTTGAACGTGTAGTGTGTATTTTGTTATATGCAGTGAGTTTTAAAAGCAATAATGTGTTGGAGATTGTGTGATTTAAGGTTAAAACTTAATTTGAATTGTAGCAACTGCATTTATCTTTTGGGTAAAATACAGTTGTATTTTTTGCACTTGTGTCCCACTCATTTGTTAAAAGGATAAAAAAAAAATTCAACCTGGGCCATATATTTAGATCCTTTTGGGTCCAAACATTTACTTAGGACAATTAACGATAGAAATCGGTAGTTATTATATGAGTCTGACGACATGGACAGAATCCCTATAGATATATATACATGTATACTGTACAAACAGTCATTTTCTACAGTTTCCCTACAGTTATTGAGGTAAACAGACTCAGGTGTGTCTTTGTAGGGATCCTCTCCATGTTGTCAGACCCTTATAATAACATGTACAAGCCTGTCAGTGTTGAAAACAAGCAGTTTACTTTACTTTGACATGCTGGCTTGTCTCGTAGCATTCCATTGTATAGCCCTTTTGTGGTGGCTAGTTTTAGCCTTTTAACTCGAGACTGGACCCATTTCAATTGTTAATTGTCCTTGGTAAAAGTGTGGACTCAAAAAGATTTGAAAGGTTGAGTTTCCCTTTAAATGACACATGCCAGTTACTCTTTGCCTCTTTGGTTTGATCTGGTTCAAGATGTTATGTTTATTCAGGTGAAATGTAAATGAAGCATCTCCCCTGGACGATATAAAAGCACACATACATTTGGTTGTTGTTGCTCCATATGTTTGATGATAGCCATGTAGTCTGTATGAAAGTTACTCATTATGTTTGAGAGGGTAGTCCTGACTGCCATTGGGCCTTCCTTTTAGAATCTGTTTTAGAATCTGTAATCATGAGGTAGGAAGGGTATAGTACACTAGATTGCCTTGAAGTTCCTCCAGTGGCCAATGGAATTATCATCAGACTATCAGTAACTGATAGGCACTTACTCAACATATGAATCACTAGGAACACCACTCAGATGCACAGTTGTGTTGTGTTTACTTAAGGAAAAGCAATTGACCGCACAATATAATGTGAAGCAGCAAATGTCAGGGTGTCTTTAGCTCCAGTGTGTGGCTGTTGGATGTTTGTGGCTTTGAGGCAGTGCTGAGACTGTGGACTGTAGCCCTGAGTTGAAGCAGCAAGGCCCCAGCACAGGGGCACAGGGCTGCTCCCCACAGGTGTGAGGCCAGAGGAGTTCAGAAATGTGGCTTCACCGTACAGGAGCTGGAGAGTAGGGCTATACTGCTAGGCGTATAGGAGTAGGGCAGTAAGGCTTCACTCTACATAGAAGCTGGTGAATGGGGCCCTCAACATGCAGGAGCTGACTGGTAGGGCCTCACCATGCAGGAGCCGACTGGTAGGGCCTCACCATGCAGGAGCTGACTGGTAGGGCCTCACCATGCAGGAGCTGACTGGTAGGGCCTCACCATGCAGGAGCCGACTGGTAGGGCCTCACCATGCAGGAGCCGACTGGTAGGGCCTCACCATGCAGGAGCGACTGGTAGGGCCTCACCATGCAGGAGCAAGGGAGTCAGGCTTCACTATGCTGGATTTAGGAAATGCTGTAGAGGAACTATTATGGAGCCATAGTTGGTGACCCCAGTAACCCTGATCTCCATCACTTCGACCGCAGGGCCCTGATGAAAATGGACGCGGAGCTACTCCACTCGCCCGTGGTGGCGCTGGCGGAGGAGGAGGAGGCCGACATGAGCGACTGGAACCTGCCACTGGCCTTCATGAAGAAGCGCCACTCGGAGAAGATCGAGGGCTCCAAGGCGCTGGCACAGAGCTGGAGGATGAAGGACAGGGTAAGGCATCCATCTTTCTTTTCTATTGGTTTGTTAAGATGATGTTTGGCTCGTATGTTTTAAACTGGTCCAAACAGAGTAGTTTCATGCATTTAATGGGTATAGGGAGACTATCTTTCCTCGTAATGGCAGTTGTCACAGAGCCTCACTATTGCTGTTAAGGTGACATTAATGTAAACAAATGGAATATAAGTCTGTTAGAGCTTCCAGGTACAAAGTTGACTAATTTGCACTCTTTTTCTTGAAGTGGCTTGTGTTGTGATGACTTTATAATGGAACCTTTGGCAGTTATTGTGCCTTATGTAATTGCCCATCTCAATCTAAGATCAGTCACTCTTTCTTTTAAAACACCACTTTTTATCCCAAAGACAATATCAGAGGCTTTTATCTGTTCACTGCTCCGAAGACAAATGGATTTATGGACGGTCTTGGCCATGTTTCTGTGTGCATCACAGTGTAGAGTTTAGTGCTTTGTTTTTTTTTTTTTTTTTACATGGAGGCAAAACAGTGGTCTGGCTTTGGTGTTGCTTGAAGGGGAGTCATACATCTTCTGTATCTGTCTGATGTAGCCTCAGTCCAATGCATAATTCTGTGTTCTCTGTCTGTACTGTCGTTAGGGGGAACGCTAAGACTACTGTCAGATTGAAATTTACATCTGTTTGTGTTTGTGGGAGTAACTCATTGACGTCTCTGAATCGCTTGAAATCAATTGAAATGCTCTTTTGTCTTTGTTTAACTGACGCACCTGAAGGCTTTATTGATTCAGACTGTCAAATATTAGTCAGTTGAGTAGTTCTAGTCCTTTCCATCAGCTGTGTCATTTAAAAGGAAGTCTCACGAGCAGTAAAACCTTAAAACACGGTGCACAGTGAAATAAAACATAACCCTACTTTTTAACTTTGCTGAACAGACTTATTATACAGTTGAATTCAAAAACATAAACCCTAAATTGTTTTTTTGAATGAAACACTCATCTTGTCAGCAATTGGTGTCAGGAGAGCTTTGTTTGGTATTCATGTTGTGCTTTGTCTGGAGTTTGTCCATCAAAGTAAGAATGTCAGGGGTTTTGTCACGGGAGTGGTTACAGGTAGCAAAGCTATTCACTGCACTGTGTTGTAATGTAGCGATGTCAATCCACAGAGCAATACAAGCTATGGTAAAACCACTCTGCCATGATAAAATAAGTAACCCTTACTAGACTAACCACAGCTACCTCCACCACCCTCACCACAAAACCACACGGACAGTTTCTGCTCCACCTCTGTCTAATCGTCTGGCCCCTCCTGTATTACTATTTCTGGGAAATCAAGCGCTGGCCTCAGAGTACTCCACAGTCACTGAGTGGCTCATCTTCATTATGTTGCCCTGATTCATTGCGAGGTGAAAGACTGCATCTGTGTTTACACCATCTTTGTGACTGTCTCGATCTGCCATTTTTTTTGCCCCATGCCAACACAAATAATACAGATCGCTAGTTAGTTAATGAAATGACTAGCTAAAGAATATTCATTGTATAATCAAAGCTGTGAGGGGGTGCCCTGCTGCCTGCATAGCCTCTGTAGGATTCACGGGCGAGGGACTTCCCAGGCGAAAGGCTGAGAGAAGCCCCTCACGTGACCCCTATTGATGAGGGGATGAATGATGTATGGCATCATGGGAAATCAGGGTGGCATCACTCCCCGGGAGTCGGTTGGAATTACAACTAGCCTTTGGGCCCGAGCTTCCTAGTCGCAACACACACTGCTCATGCTGTGTGTGTGTGTGTGTGAGAAAGAGAGTGTGTGTGTGTGTATGCGATGGAATGCCCTTGGCTTCCCTCGAGGTGTATGCTTGCTGACCATTCCTCAGATAGGCTGTTGACTCGGTGCTACTCTGTCAACACAGCAGAAGGAACCCCGTGGATGATGTGTGGGCTTCTGCAGGTCTACTCTACTACTCTAATCCCTGAACCTGAAGCAGAAACAGGCCAACGTTGGGAAGCCACAGTCAGGTCCGATTGAAACCCGTGCCGTGGCAGTTTGGTCTGATCGTGGAGTATCCCCAGAGGGATCACGGAATGCTACTGCCAGCTGTCAGTGCTGATCACACCTTTTCCATGGAACGAAAGATTACAACGTCACGTTTTTTTTCTTTCAGCAGCTAATTGTTTGCACTCTCTTGGTATGTTGAGTTAATTAGCAGGGAGGTATTGATGAAAAAAGCAGATGTAATATAATCCCAGAGTATTTGTGGTTATAGTTTGGACATATTGACAGCTTGTGTACTTGAGCAAGTCCTCAAGTAAATAGAAAAAAAGTACTCAAGGAAAAAGTCCTTATGAATTCACATCTTTCCTTGACCTCATGACATTTTTCATTGAACAAGGAAGACGATTTTCTACTAATAGTTTGAATGTTATGGAATGGTTCTTCCATATGTACTGCTGCCACGGATCAAGAAATCTGTAGATTTCTTTCCGTATGGTTTATTCCCATCCCGTAGCATTGGGGAACATGGTGTTTTGTCAGTGGAGAGGATCAAAAGAACAGTTGCCCCCCCCCCCCACTGTGGTGCATGTTAGTGTGGTGCAGTGGAGTCGGCGCGGGGGCAATAGGGCACGGCTCGGTGCGGGCACCTCTGGCCGCTGGCGCTCCCTCTGGGGCGTGCCCTCTCTGCTTTAGTGGAAGTAAAGATGAAGTATTTAGCACACATGTTTTATTTAGCACACAAGTTATATTGACTGGGAGTCGAACCTGGGTCGACTGCGTGTAAGGCAACGATGCTATTCACTATTCTATTGCCATGGAATTCCGTAGCAATAGTCGCTTCTATCGAATTCTGTAGCATATATATACATATGTTTTACATATATGTATATCCCTAATTCTAGTATGGATTTTGAGTAAGAGAGTGCTTCATTGGTTTTTCACACATGAAGTCCACATGCTTTGTTATTCTAAGATTTGAGGGATATAAGGATGCCGTAGTCTGTCTTTCCCAGTGTTTGCTCTCCACACACCTTTTCAGAGTTTCACTTTCTGTTGTAGACCTCAGGCTACACACATACCCTGGGTGCATATGTCAGGCGGCTGAAGACATTCGATTTTCTGTCCATTTCGGCTTCGGCAGCTTGTAATTCTGACTTGCCAAAAGGCAAAAAAGGCGTTTTTATTGGAAACCAATGACACTGACTCCAAGTGTTATACTGCTTCCAATATTGCTGTGTTTCCTCCAGAAGCTACTTCGTCATTGTCCGACACCTACTTGATATTTTATTGCACTCTTAATCAGGCAAAAAAAAAGGGAACAAAGAAAATTCAATGTTTTAAACGGTAAAATATTTCTTTAGTGTCTGTTCTTTGTGTTCTACCTCCGTGGGGCGACATGTGTAATGGCGGGGAGCAATGGATGGTCCTAATTGCTTTCTTACTGGAGGCCCTTCTTGTTGGGATTTAATGTTGTAAAGACCCTCAAACTACAAACCTCCTTCACCTGCCTTACTCCCGAACTTTTCAGTTCAATAGTCCTGCTGCCAATGGAGCGTCTCCCTTTCCAACCAGCCGTACCGTTAGGGGCTGATTGATGTTTCTGGGCTCTTGGCGTCAGCCTGATCTGGCCGTCGTCACTATGGGGCTTTTCCAGTAAAGGATGGTGGAGAGTCTGCCAACCTGATCGCAGCGGTGGGCATCACATGCTTGACTCGGATGTCTCCTTAGTGAGTCCTCACAGGACTGTATAGTCTTTCTATTTCATGAGATCACACATCACTGGACAGTAGTTCGAACCTTTTCACAAGTTCAAATCCCCCTGTTATTGTGGGTCTGTACGTGATGCTTTCGTTTTTTCGTCTTTTGTCTTCATTTATGGATTTACACAGACTGAGAGGAACTCATTGTAGCGTATTGTATTGCAAGATTATGTGGTGGTTCATTTTTGGGAACTCTTAATTCCTTTGACCTTCACACTGATGTCTTCGGCATTTTGCTTGGTTCGCCAGAAGCTTTCCTACTAGCGGTTGCTTTTAGTGAAGAGGCTTGTTATGGGGTCCTGTTTGGTCATTCGAGACACAGCATCATTTCAGCTTCTCTTTCATTCTCAGATCATCGCACACAAAGCCACTGCAGACCGACCGTCTTTTCTCTCATTGAGAGGAAGTGAAATTGAGCATGTTCCAATTCTGCATGGGAAGGAGCTGTCAACTTGGCACATCTTTTTTTTTCACTTCCAGCAGAGCCAGAAGCATGACCAAGGCCCCATCATAGCGTGGGTGTGCGTGTGCGTGTGCGCCTGTTCTTGTGTGTGTGTGTGTGCGTGTGTCTGTGCAGGAGGTCTCTCCGCACGAACAAAAGGCCTCCTCACCAGCTGCTTTTGAGTTTTCAATTGTTGAACTCTTTTTTGAGCCTCAATAACACATTTCCTGTGAATGGTCCAGTAAATAGTTGTTTTATATTTGAGCTTTTAAATATGTATAATAAAATACAAATAGATATAAATAATATATTAGATTTAACATCCACCCAGGCCTTGGGTGTCAGCTCAAAGTTGTAGTTAACTTAGTACTCCCTCTCTTTCCCAGTGATGAGTTGGCTTCCATTTGTGTAGTCTGTGGTGTAACCATAGTGATTTACAGATGCAGGATGGCCCAGTTATTACGGACTCTTCACAGCTGGCTGTGCTGAGGCGGAAGTGTGGTTGCCGAGAGGCAGGGAGGCGTTAAGGGGTACCTGATGTTCTGTGTTTGTTGTGGCGGCTGCAGCATTCTCATCACGGGGTCCATTACCCCAGCCCCTGGGCCGTACTGCCGGTGCACTCCTGCACAAACGCCGCAAAAGAAGCCGGGTTTGGAACCTTCAGAGAGGGAACTGCTTAGAACCGCCAGAGAGAGGAGATAGTTCTTTTGAAATCGTCATTTTTGACAGCTTGCTTCTGTTGGACCATGATTCGAAGAGGACAGCATAGCCAAGGTTACTGCCTGTGGTGGAAATAGTACTCAGTAAAATATTCAGTCTTCAGCTCTACTTCACTGGTTATGACCCATAATATTGTCTAGAAGTGGACCCAATTAAATTAAATCCTTTTTTTGTCTTTATATATCTCTTGCTCATTATTCGATTAGATGAAGTCAATCAGGCACTGGCTGTGGAAGGCTCTATTGACTGGAGCTTGATCTTAATAAAGGACCAAGATCAGCCTCACCACACACAGGCAAGGGAAGAAACAGCATGCCTAGCATCCGTTTCAGCATCGCTGTGCAGATAGTGACATAATTGCTGTCCAGGGAGCGCACACTTTTGAAATACTCCTGTGCATTAAAGCTGTACAGCCCGCCAATTATTCACTATCAGTGAATGATAAAGTATTAATGCCCATGCTAAACACAATGGATGAGCGTATGGCTAGCACACATCTGCTGTGTGATGCCTGAGAGTATTTACAGTTTGTCACACCCTGAGCCAGCGACCAGGAATCGGCAACATTTTTGTTTTTATTTCTACACAGGAAAAAGATGTTTAAATTCCTCGTGCTATTGGTGGGGGATTTCCCACTGCGGCCAAACCTCTCTCTGTCACATGCAAGTACTCATACCAATCAACCTCGCCTAAGTATATAACAACAGGGTGCACTACAACCATCATACCGATACTTAACAATACTTAGCAACAAAGATGCCTTTGTGAGCATTTCACTGGGGTTAACAAGTGGACATCTTCCTTCGTCGGTGTTTCGTTGATTTGGGCCCACAACACCTCCAGATACTCAACAGTGCTGTCTGGCTTCCCAGTCACAACCCTGTCCATACTTACGACGGGTTAGGACACATGTCAATACCAGGACAATACCCTAAGATACACCTCAAGATACACCTCCGTGCATCTCAGGGTCTGAAAGATGCACTGCCTAATTATCTAAATATTAGCCTCATTACACGATGGCATGCCACAAACAAAAATAAATTAAACTAGTGTGTTTTTGTTCTCATTGCGAACGAATTCATAAATAAGTCAGGGAATAAATAAAGCTACAGACAAACAAACAACAGGTGCATCAACATAAATCTATTGTTGTAATAAGCGAGACATGGAATCCATGGCTCCTACCCATAAATGAGTCCCCCCCCTTCGGCTCCTGTTTTTTAATGTATTCTTCAGAGGAACTGGTGGTTTCTGTTTTTGCATGCTTTCTTTAGAGGAACTAGTGGTTCCCTCTCTCCTCTGCTCTCTGTTTTTCTCGCCCATGGGACCTCTAGCCGCACCGCGTGTGAAGCCTACATCCTCACAAACACGGAGGAATATCAAGCGCAGTAATTGCCGTACCTCTGTTGGCTCTCTCCGCCTCAGCCACCCCGTGGCTTCTGAAACACGCACGGCATTTTCAGCTCGGCTTTTCTTTCTTTCGATGTATTTTTTTTTTTCCCAGAAGACGACGTCTTCATTTCGCAGGCATTATTAAAATGTGCTCAGTATTTTCTTTTTTTTATAGTGCCTCGTTCTTTGCTGAGTAAAGCTTGTCTATTTTTCTCTGGACTTTAATTATGTGTATGTGTATGTTAAGTAGACATTTGTGGATGTACTGGCAGCAAAACAGATTGTTTAACGTATGTCTGTTCTCTCAGGGCAAAAACGCAATTAACATTTCAAGCAATATATGAATGCATATCTCTTCTTGGAGATCATTCTATTGTCATGGCAACCAAGTTGAGATACTCTGGAGAGAAAACCCACATAGAGCTGTTCTTACATCTGCCAAAAGACAAGGAATGTGATTAGTATCCTCTCCCATTTCTCCACATAGAGCTGTTCCTACATCTGCAAAAGACAAGGAATGTGATTAATATCCTCTCCCATCTCGCCACGTAAATTATTTGGAATCAGTTTTGCTTGACTTGAAACAGAATAGCTGACTCTGGAACAGCTGAAAGGTGAAACAGAATCACCAACACATTTTATCCACAGAGCATTGTGGTGTCTCTGAGGATGGAGATGATTAGTACCTTTGAAGGATTAAGACTGAAGCTGTGTGTCTGTGTGTGTGTGTGTGTGTGTGTGTGTGTTGTGTGTCTGTGTGTGTGTGTTTGTGTCTCTGTGTGCGTGTGTGTGTGTGTCTTTCTCTGTGTGTGTGTCTCTGTGTGTGTGTGTGTGTGTGTGTGTGTGTGTGTGTGCGCGCGTGCGTGTGTGTCTCTCTCTCTGTGTCTGTGTGTGTGTGTGTCTTTCTCTCTCTCTGTCTGTGTGTGGTGTGTGTGTGTGTGTGTGTGTTTCTGTGTGTGTGTGTCTGTTTGTGTCTACGTGTGTGTGTCTCTGTGTGTGTCTGTGTCTTTCTCTGTGTCTGTGTGTCTCTGTGTGTGTCTGAGTGTGTGTGTCTTTCTCTCTCTGTCTGTGTGTGTGTGTGTGTGTGTCTGTGTGAAAGAAGGCCAGGAGGGAGGCGATGAGAACTCCATTCCTGGCATGGCCGGTAATCGATGCCTCCCCCTGTTTTAATAGCTTTAATTTATATCCTTGCAAACAAATGGAATAATCACTGACCATTGATCCGCAGGGACAGAGGTGTGGGAGAGGGAGGGCCTGGACATTTCACTGCCCTAAGGAGTCTCACAGATGTGTAATGATTGAAGGAATAGTCTATCACACACACACACACACACACACACACACACACACACAGCCCTAGGCACAATTAGCTTACCTCTGCCACCGTAAGGAGGTAAAGTAAAATTTCCCGTAAAATATCTTGGCAATTAAATGTGATCCATAGCATGGAAAAACACACTTAAGGAGTTCTTGATGCTGTTCCGTATTTCGGTGCACGCTGTAAATCGTATCAACAATGCCTGTAGTTTCCCTTTCTCCCTTTCTCTCAGCATCCTTCCGTAGTGTTGAGACTACCTTTACTCGACTTACTCATCCAGCTGCACTTATGTACGAAGGGCAGCTTAGTGTGAAATCATACTAGTTTTCATCTCATTTTGTCTTTCTCTCTCTCACTCACTTTATCACTATCATTCTGTCACTCTTTTTCACTCATTACGGCTTTTGCTCACTCACTATCACTGTCTCTCTTGTTCTCACTCTCTCACTCTCTCACTCTCTCTCACTCACTATGCCTCTCTATCATTCTCTTTCTCATTCTCATTCTGGCTTTTGCTCAGTCACACCAAAACACAGAGTAAAATGGTAAGTGCTAAGCACCAAAACCCAACAGTGTGCACACCAGCATCAAACGCCTGGTGAGCATGCAAGGCCTCCTTCTGAGGGCAAACCGCCTGGCTTTTATCCACACCTCCCCAGGTGTGGACAATCAGGCCAATTATGCCCAATCACCACCTAAAAGCTGTTGCACTGCCACTGCAAAGCCAGTAGGGGTGTAGAGGGGCGTAACACTCACTATCTCTCTGTCTCTGTCTCTCTCTCTCTCTCTGTCTCTCTGTCTCTCTGTCTCTCTGTCCTCTCTGTCTCTCTCTCTCTCTCTCTCTCTCTGTCTCTCTGTCTCTCTCTCTGTCTCCTCTGTCTCTCTGTCTCTCTCTCTCTATGTCTATCTATTCCTCTCCTCCCTGCTATGGTGCCCAGTGGAGCTCTGACAGTGTGCAGTCTCAGACTGAGTATCTTGGGAGTGCAGGCTGTGGCTGCGGCTGCTCTGTGGAGAATCCCCCCCGACTGCTCTGTGTGATTCCCCCCGACTGCTCTGTGTGAATCCCCCCGGCCCCTCTCCTCCAGCCCCCAGGAGCCCGCTGGATTTATGGGATTATTGGAAATCCATGAGGCCCCGAGACCTTTATTATAATGTAATTTTGTTTCGGACCTCATTCAGATTAATGTTTACAGTGGAATGAGTTGTCAGGGCCACCCAGCTGAGAAAGAGGCTCTTGTTGTGGGTGGTGAAAGGGTGTGGGTGACTGGGGGTGACTGGGGTCATGGAGGTGAGTGTTGACCTCCTCCGTTTGACACAAGTCTGGCCTCTCTTCTCAAGCTTTCCTAGGCATACATGCTACCCCCCCCCCCATACTGAGTTTTAGCTCCTCTCCCCGGATGCTACTGCTAAGGAATGAATTATATCAGCAATTAATTTTTGTATTCCCACTAGGCAGTATGAATGATAGGGTGGTGCAGTGGTGTGTGAACATTTTTAAAACTTGCAATGGATCTATTTGAAATAATAATTAATAAAAAAAAACTTGAATATGAGAGAATATGATTGTTAAAGGTACCACACTTATCCTATTGCAATAAAAAAATCAATGGATCAGAACCATTTAATTCTGCAACTCCATGCGGAGAAGCACCTTTATTCGCCTCAACTCTTTTTGTTATTTCCAATCTTTAAATCTCTCTCTCTCTCTCGGCACCCAGGGAAAACACAGCACAATGACTTAAGGTGCTGTAAAAAAAAAAAAAAAAAGAACTGTCACAAGCGCTGGACATCTTATGTTGGAACAGATTAGGCTTGACCTCAGCCATCAAATGGGCTTAGCCATTGAGCCGGAGAATGATCGGGAGACTAAATGGACTCACCACATGGCGGCCCGTCTGAATTCGAATGTCACACTGGCGTCAATGATGCACGACAGCCACCTGCATTCATCTTGATTATTGTCGTGCAAATTGTTTTTTAATGTGCCATTAATTGCCAGTGTTTGATGTTCTGTGGGAAGAAGTAATATCGCTGTGTCATTAATTATGGCGTTGCTTGTGATGGCCCCGTCTCCCTGTTATTGCCATGCTCATTTTCTCTGGATTAGTCTCGCTATCCAACTGGTTTTTAGCCCATCCACATCAGGATTATTTGCTTTCACCAAATTCATCAAATTCATTCAACACCCCTCTTGCTTGTTATGTACAAGGAGTTCGTAATATTTGATGTGTTACATTTTCCTAAAACGACAATGTTCTAAGTGTAAATACTGCTCATCTCCTAGATAAATGTCCCTGTATCGTGGTAGTGGGTTCTGTAGTGGCACGTGTTTTCTGGCATGTCTTTGTCGAATGCTCCTGAAATTCAACATGTACCTCTGACATTTTTACTACGTGGTGTGTGGAAGAAGCTCTACTCTTGCCAGGATTTAAAGCCCTCAAAAGGTCTCCGAGCTCATTTCAGGCAAAGCCTCAGCTTTTCTAAAGGGTGTTTCTTAACCCACCAGACCTCTCCAGTGGAGAGCCCTGGAAACAAACCTTTTTTCCCCCAGCCCCCACATTCTCATTTCAATCTTGTGTCATTAATGTGTACTTCTGTGAATTTACCACTCTACCTATTTTATTGTAGCATCTATATGTTTGGTTCTTCTTCTGTTTGCCTATACCCTTACATTGCTGTCCATTTTTTCTTTTACCTAACATAACTCCTAACATTATGCACACACCATCTTTCTGCCTGTATGCCATTCTTTTTCTTTGTGTACATATCTGTCAGTCTGCATACATGTCTTATTTCTGTTTGCCTTCTTTGAGAAGGTCACGTCAGTGTTTAATAAATTATGAGCTAGTCAGCGGTGAGTGAGTTCCCACAGTGTGCCTCTCAAGTCTACTTAATCACTTCGTAAATGGTGCGGAAGTCTCGAGGAGGAGAATGGTTGCCTCTTTCAGTATTTTCTCCGGTCACACTCTCATCTTCCCCTTCTCTCACTTTCTTTTTCCCTTTTATTTCATTTGTCCGTCTGTTTCTCAGCATAGATGAGGTCGGAATGTGTCCCACTGCCTCTCTGACCTTTGTCAGGGCTGCGGGAGGAACTCCCCATTAATTGCGAGGATAATTACTAGATGGCTGCCCCCGCGCTCTGTTCTGTTCTGTTCGCTTCCCCAAGCAGGGCGCTCTGGCAGGGTGACACTAATATCTGGTTTATTAGCAGAGAGAAGAACACGGTCACTGAATCGCCAGTCTGTTTGCCTGACCTGCTTCCACCCAAAAAGTAAATTAGTGAGTTTCATTAATGCTCAATTATTTTGGCGGAAAAGGATCCAGGACCAGTACATTTATATGTCTGTGTTTGGATCGTGTGATTGCGTGAGACCTGTGTGTACGGTGTACGAGACCTGTCTTTTCTGTGTTCGTTTTTCAAAGCCAGTGTTTAGTTGTCACCGAGTGGTGTTCTTGGAACAGGAGAAGCTGTGAAATGCCAGCAATCAGTGCACTTCCACGAACAGGGAATCCGTGGTATTTTGAAACAGTAGTTGGAGGAAGACCATGAGATATATTATATACCAATATCGGCATCCTCCTCTTAGAATCCCTTATTTTCTCTCTTCCTTCTTCCATCCTGGAAATCCGTCTGCTGTTGTTTAATGGATCCCCTGTGCTCTCCCGGTTCTGGGCCGTTCAGCTGTTGCAGAGCTCCAGAGCAAGGGGGACTAAACACTTTTAAAAGGGCCAATCCGTGGCTGAGAGTCATGCTTGTCACATCCACAACAGGGTGGCCATTGATTACTCTCCCCGTGGCACCTGTGACACTCCGAGAGCTTCCTGCTGCCGGAACCGATCGGCGGTGACGACCCGACTGCCCCGGTGACGGGGGCTAACGATGCTAATGATGTTTGCCGGTCCAGCAGTGAGTGCTGCTGTTGACAGGGTGCTAATGGGCTGTGACTGCAGTGGCTGCTGTGGGTGAGAGAAGGGGGCTTGCTCTGCTGTAAAGCTGCTGCCATAACACCTGGCTTGTAGTAGCGCCTCGACGCCTGTTCGGACAGCAACATAACGGGAGTTACTAGGAGAGCCGTGCTGATGTTTCACATACAAGGTCTGCAGGTTCTACTCATCCAGCCCCCCCGTTTTAATTGACCCAGTTATATGATCATATCGATAAGTTGTTTCTCCTGTGCTCCTTTGGTAGCTGCTTATGCAGAGCGCATTGATCAAAGGGATTTAGGTAGAAAGCCAGCTTTGCACTGGACCGCACTGGAAAGGTGTTTGTAGTCCACCGCTGAAGGTTATGGCGTAAAGCAATGCTGAAAGGGCACTAACTGACTCCCTGTTGGTTTGGTGCCTGGGCTTGGCAAAGGATGTTGGCCTTGTTATGGGTTTTTAGTGGATTCTGTGAGTGAGTGTGTGTGTGTGTGAGAGTGCAAGAGAGTGGTGTGTGTGTGAGAGTGTGTGTGTGTGTGAGAGTGCAAGAGAGTGTGGACATCGCTGGCATTCTCATACATTGACCGCAGAACTTTTCATGGCTGTGAAAGTCTTTCTTTCTTTTTGTTTTGATATTTTCTCCAAACTTTCGCTCTCTTCGGATACCCATCAATCACTGGTCCACCACACATGTGGTGCCTCCGGGGCTGTGTGTGTACCCAGCAAACCCTCCTCCTGCTCAGCTCCGTGAGCTCGGCTCTGACCCTCTGCTGATACACCAGGCAGACTGGCCAGCAAGCTGTGAACATGCCGGTGCGGTGGAGGGTGTAGTGGTTTAGGGGGGGGGGGGGGGGGGGTGTTGCTATTGAGGTATTTTTTTCCCCCTCTTGCAGCAGAGAGGAGTTTCTTTATCAGGAGTCAGTCAAGGGGGACCTCCCCGGGTCCTGGATATCTTCCTCAGAATGCTTGTCAGCGGAGCTACCCCCCCGGGGCCGTCCATCATGCCGCCTCCTGCCGCACTGATAAGCTATTTTTGCCGTCCGCACTGCTCTCTCCTTTGATTGAGCGATTGCAGTGTTCTTTCGCCTGAGTCAGTCCTGGTGGCCTGCTCTTGTGTCCGTTCCCTCGTGCTCTTTTGTGGATGCTTCTGGAAAGAATCTGTCCCTCTTTGCAGTCCTTTCTGCCAGCCGACGACCATCAATTCTTTACCTCCTTAGTTTGGGGCTGTTCCAGAGGCACCGGTGGGTTTGGCCCACTGACTGATTTGTAGACATAGACTGACACAGACAGGAAGCCAATACCAGCACGGATATCGTCCGGTGCCGGGTTTAAAAAAAAAAGGAGCCGCCGCAATTGTGTCGGAACCTCACCAAATCAATTCGTGTGCTGTCTTTAAAAATCTGCGTGTGTCTTATTTCAGTAGAGCAGAAAAGTTGTAGTGATTTACCTTCACATTCTGTTAGTCCTGTCCAACCTAAAACCTCTGTTATTCAAACTCCAAAAGAGGGCTCACAGCAAAACCAGCGATATCAAGTCTCCCTGATGTCTCTGTATGCATCGTCACACATAACACGTCTGTGCTGACTTATTTGTGTTTGCAGAACTGTTGCATCTCAGTGATGCTAAGGTTACAGGATGATAAAGCTTCACCAGGTTTAGCTCAGCCTACTAATGTGTGATGGCTCAGACGGTAGCCTGCTGCTACTTGTGCGTGCGTGCGTGCGTGCGTGCGTGCGTGCGTGCGTGCGTGCGCCGCTTTACTGAGTTTGGGCTCCCCTGTGAGTTGGTGTAGAGTTCTCCAGCTGGTGCCGAGGGCATTTTGGACAAGTGCCAGACAACCCTCACCACAACTGGAAGGCGGCTCCTCTCAGTGTGTATGCGCGTGTGTGTTTGGATGTGCGGACTATTGATTGGCTTCCTGGAACTGTTGCTATGTGTACCTAACCTCACTGGCCAAGGGTGGCATGTTTTGATAGTCTGGGCCGGCCACTGGTCCAGATTGTAGTGTGGTCCAACCGCTGTGATACATTTCCCCAAACTGCCAACTGAATAGACTGGTGGACTGGTGGTTTTAACTGGACTGGTGGTTGCATTGTCTGAATATAAAGACCACAGAGACAGAATCTCCCCGTCTGGGTGTCATGTCCCCACTCAGTTGGTTGGCAGAGTTTCCTGTCATAATTGGGTCTGTCCGTCATGACTGGCACAGGTTTGACTACGTTGGCTGAGAGTCAGAGACACCGTTGTCATTCAGCCCTTTTGAAAGTCATGATTACCTTGCATTTTTCTTGAAGTTTTACCTATGGCTGTGACAGTCCAACAGAGTGTTAAAGGGTCGACAATGAGCAAATGTTTTAATTCATTACTCCAGATTTACGTTTACTCCCGTGTAACTTTTCAAAATTGGCTTGGGCACTACTGATCACCCATAACTGTGTTCTTAGCGTCAGTGTTAAGGTGCTCACCTGACGTTTTTTGCTTTTGTTGACCCTTTCAGATGAAGACGGTGAGCGTGGCCCTGGTTCTCTGTCTCAACGTGGGAGTGGACCCCCCTGATGTTGTCAAGACCTCGCCTTGTGCCAGACTGGAGTGCTGGATCGGTAAGAGGCTTCATCATCTCCTCCTCCCATCCACACACCCACCCATGCAGTCATCTCCTCATCCCATCCACACACACGCATCCATGCACTCAACTCTTCCATCCACACACACGCATCCATGCACTCAACTCTTCCATCCACACACACCCACCCATGCAGTCATCTCCTCATCCCATCCACACACCCACCCATGCAGTCATCTCCTCATCCCATTCACACACCCACCCATGCAGTCATCTCCTCATCCCATTCACACACACGCATCCATGCACTCAACTCTTCCATCCACACACACCCACCCATTCAGTCATCTCCTCATCCCATCACACACCCACCCATGCAGTCATCTCCTCATCCCATTCACACACCCACCCACCCATTCACTCATCAACTCCTCCATCCACATGCCCACTCTTTTTCATTTGTCCATCCTCTCAGCTCACTCCATCCATCCATCCATTTTTTTCTGTTCATTCTTCCAATCATTTACTTTATCTATTCATCCTTTCATTCAACCAATCTGTACACACCCCCCCCCCAAACCAGTATCCTGTCCAGATACAGACACATACAGTATGATTGTCTAGTTTATTATATTACAGATTGACAGCAGGGCAATCGAAAGACTGACAGCAAAGGCAAGGCTACTCACAGTGTTCTGGCCAGTGAGCGGTGAAATAAGGGGAGTTGGGGAGTGCAGTCATTTTTTTGGGAAATCTCTTCGGTCTGAAGTGTCTTCCTCTGGCCCTGGTTAACTCCTGTTTGGGAGGTGAAGAGATGTTTTTTTTGGTGAGGAGATGGTTGATGGCATCATTCAAAATGCCACATCCTCTCAGGATGGCAGGTGGCAATACGCAACCCTGTGGCTGTCTTGACTTCTCAGGATGAGAGGCACAGAGGTTCTCTCAGACATCTTGACAACAAAAGAGGAAGACGCCTGTGACATTGGAGACTCAGGGGTGAAGCGAGGACAGCAGAGGAGTGCTGTCAGTTCCAGTGATTTTTCTTTTTCTTTAACCTTTACAGTAGGAAGCACCAGGTTCTGGCCTTGGTTTAAAAACCTCTTCAGGAACAAGAGGAGGTGCTCGATGTGCCTATTATGAAGGTGACATCCTCTCAAACTCGAGGTTGTCTGAGTTCCTGGGACACCAGGCACACGGCTCCTCAGACAGAAGAGCTTGAAAGCACAGACGACGTCGAAGTGGCACTCTTAGCTTGGGGTTAAACACGGGACAGAGCTGTCAGTCTGCGGGGGTATTTGGGGGGTGCCTCTTCGGGTGCCCTCGGCACAGGCTGTACCAGTCCATTAGGCGTAGTCAGGAGGGAGAAAAAAAAAAAACATTTTTAAACTGTCGAATAAAAGCAAAAACATTTGCATAGGGAACAGCATGTACCGCAGCACACAGCATTTCATCTGAGTTTTCCAACTGTGCTGTCAAAATAGATTCCCTCAGTTACCTTCCCACAAACTGTGACCGCCATAAAATATAATCAGCTTTGTCCCAGCACAAAGAATATCGATATCACCTGCATTGTATCTGGCCGTCCACCTTGTTCTCTACCTAATATGCAGAATTAGATACCTCTGAATCCATAGAAAATTGATCCCCTTTGTTTTTCTTTATTCCTTTCTTTTTTGTCGATGTTTCAGTTTGAGGCGAGTGGCTCATTTTTCTATAGATTGACTTTGATTTCCATTGAAGTCGCTGTTGTTTTCCGAACATTGCCATGTGGTAGGCGTAGTGCATGACTGTAAGATTCATGTTTGAGTAATGCTGAGTAGTGTTCAAATGCCACCATTTCTGTTAGTCATTTGCTAACTAGAGTAGTGTTCAAATGCTACCATTTTGGTTAGTCATTGGCTAACTAGAGAATTAGTCATCGTTTTTGGAAGCTATGCTTGGCTTAGTGTTTACAAAGCTAATTATAGGGACTCAGGAAGGTGTTATGACTGAATATAGTCTGTTATGATTGCTATGCTGTATGCTGACGACTTGTTTATGTATTTGTCTCCTTCATGCAGACCCACTCTCCATGAGTCCACAGAAAGCCCTAGAAACCATCGGGGCCAACCTACAGAAGCAATACGAGAACTGGCAGCCTCGGGTGAGTCAGTCAGTCACTCCCGCGCCGATGATCACATTGTAGTCGGCTTTTTACAAGGGACACAGATTGATCTCCTCCTCATCAAAGCCTGTTGATCCTCTTTTCCGTGTCTCCATTTATAGTGGTTTATGTACCATTTTTAGATGGATAAGTGAATCCCATAAAATGGTGCCCTCTGTTGGCTTCATCGTCTTCGTACTGTTTAATAAGGCAGTTTCCACTTGTGTGGTGAGGGGAGCTGTATGAGACATTTAGCTACGCCGCCGCAGGCCCATGTTACATGATAATGACATATACATTATTAATCTGTAGTTTGAACGTTGGGATTGTGATAATCTAGGCATTGAGGCAATCGTCTGGACCGCTCCAGGGGTTCTGTCATTTGATGTGTAGAAGGCAGGAGATGCAGCAGAGGTAACCCTCTCGTTGTACATGCTCTCACCCTAAAGCATCGCGTGTGCGCTGGGCTTACCATCGCACACATGCGCTAGCAGGGCTCAGCATGCGGTGCTCAGTGCAACGCGATATGCTCACGGATGTTGGCACACACACACACACACACACACACACACACACACACACACACGCACACTCCCCCCAATATGGAATTCTATATACACCATGTCTGCTGCAGAAGATCGATGGCCAGACATGCAGTCTTGTGGGAAGCCGTGCCCCGTGGCATATGTGCTTGTTTGTATGGCAGTGTGGGCTCCCCCTGTGCCTGCTGTGCTGGGGCTCCGTGTAGCAGAGGTAGTGTGCAGAAGGAGAAGTAGTGGCTTACACTCAGAAACACTCAGAAAGGAAGTGACATGGAAAAAAAAAAGTCTTCCACTTGTAGCCAAACTTAAACAGTGCATGGTTGGAGGTGGAGAGAAACAGCAGGCTCATCTGGCATGTTGTGTTCCTGTGTTCTTTAGACACACACACACACACACACACACACACACACACACACACACACACACACACACACACACACACGTACGTACTGCCAGCTCACCCCAACAGCAGTGCAGGCACTGCCTACCCAGCTGTGAGTGGGTGTCCACTCTCTCCTCTCTTGGCTCCTAGCTCCGTTCTATGTTTTTTCTTCTTATCTCTCTTGCTGTCTCTCTCCACCGCTTTCTTCTCGTGGTGTTCGCTCTCTTCCTCGCACACTTTGCCTCGTCGGCTCGCAGGCTAATGTGACTTCCAGATGGCCATCGTGTGCCCCTCCTCTCTCCTTCCCCCGTCTTCACGTCCGGCGCTCGGAGGGCGAACTCGGCCCCGGCAGGATGGTAACCTGGGCCCTTGGCCGCGGGGGTCAGTGGCTCCAGATGGTGGGCGGCTGGAGGAGGATCGGCCCCGTGAACCGGCAGTTCTAGCCTGGAGCCGGGTCAGCCTGCAACGCTCCGCTCCTCTCCGCTCCGCTCCCTCGCTCGATACGCTCCGCTCCTCGGCCCACTGCAGGAGGAGGAGGAGGCGCAGGAGTGGGCAGCCTGACGAGTGTTCCATGGCTGGTTCGATTTATTTATATTTGGCTGGAGGCCTGATTTGAGGTTGTCAGTGTTGAATTTCACTCCACCAGGAGAAAAAGCAGCAAAACAAATGAATAAAAACAATGGTCTGTATTTAAAAACTCAAGCCTCCTTTGGCAAATTCTCTGTAAAGAGTGTATGACTTGAAGCTGAGATTCATTCATTGCAGATTAAACTACAGCTCCCTTGCGCCATTATGAAACATTCAACACATACCCACTATAGCCATATATTACACGTCTCTGATAAGCACTTGTTGGTCTCCCACTCCAATGGCACTGCAGAGGGGAATGATCCCAGTTAACCTCGTCATATCCCTAGAGACCATAATCCTGCTTGATGACACACACACACACACACACACACACACACACACACACACACACACACACACACACAGAGAGAGAGACACACTTTCCTTGCTCTATTGCTCTCACCTGTAAACTCCTATCAGCTCCACCCCGCCCCCTGTAGGTCTGGGTCAGTAGTAGTTGTTGTGGCTGGCGTTTCCCTTCATTAGACGTGCCCTCTGTGCACTGTGCTGGAATGCTAAGTGTTTTAGTTGGTGTAGGAAGACCATGAAGTGCTCCAGCAGCATGTTTTTGTTGCTTTAATTATTCATCAGCCTCTTCGGTGTTTGCGATGAGCCCAGTATGGATCCACTCAAGTGCCTGCATTGAGCACGGGGCAGGGGAAGGGGAAGGAGAAGGAGAAGGGGAAGGGGAGGAGGAGGAGGAGGAGATGAAGGAGAAGGAGAAGAAGAAGAAGGAATTGAAGAAGGAGAAGGAGAGGGGGAAGGGGAAGGGGAAGGCCCGAGTCCTGCTTCACAGGTCATCCTCATGACTAATGTCTGTGTGGGAATTGATGTTCTGTGATCTGCAGACAATACTGAAGTTCTTAGCTCCAACGGCTGTTCTTGTTTTTTTTTTTTTACCTTAAGAGACTCATTTTATGTTGAGACTCAACTGTCTTTATCTCTCAGCAATGCTTCACTTGCCAACAATTTTGAAAACATATGTGTGATTTTTAATTAACAGCGTACACTTCACACCATGGTAAGTCTCTCAGACGTTGGTGGATATCTGTATCAACAGAGTCAGTGGGGGTAGTCATTGATTGACACCTTGTTTCTTCTCTGCCAGGGAGAGATCATGATAGATGGCACATGTTGAGCTCATGCCAAATGGTTGGGGTATTATGCATCCATGGGGGTCAAAGTTCACTCTGGCCAGGGGCCATAAATGGAGAGAGATCAGACTTTGAGCTGGGCGGGGTGTGGGTTTCTACATATTCAGAGGCAGGTTGGCTTGCCATTACTGTTTGTTAACTTGCATTCTATCTTTACATGGATTCTGTATTCAGGGTCACAGAAAAATAGAAACAGCCACCGTCTTTCACAAAAATAAATACATTTCACTTCTAGTCATACTCTCATTAGAATGAGTTAATGTACTGCTCTTAGAGTTTTCCTGAAGTTGAATCACGCCACAGCAAAGGCAAAATAAAGTTGGGTTGATTGACAGCTCTGCAGATGCTGGATCAGTATGTTACCGATGTTAAGGCGAGGAACAGTGATGACAGTTAACAACCCCACATCATCTTTAAAC
Organism: Clupea harengus; assembly: GCF_900700415.2. NCBI lineage: Eukaryota > Metazoa > Chordata > Actinopteri > Clupeiformes > Clupeidae > Clupea > Clupea harengus. The sequence goes on from NC_045177.1 coordinate 8,893,307, forward strand.
CCCAAACCACAGAATAAACATAGTTATACCTCATTAGCATAAGGCTTTAACATCTCGTATGTAATTGGCTGTAACTCTACATGACTCAGTCCCTCTAACCCGGGGTGCGTGTCCTGTCTTTGATCAACCACTGTGGTAGAAAGAGTGTTCTAAGCGATCGTCTCTCTATCATTTAACTACGGCAGTAGTTCCCTTTAACTGTAAATCTTCATATCCCATCTCTTCCCAAAACCTGTTAGCATCATCATCATCATCATCATCATCCTCATCATCATGTAAAACTTTCCCACATTGTGAAGAAACCATACCAGACAGAACCGGCTGATAGCTCCTTTTTGGTAAAACATGTTCAACTCCAACAACAGTATTAATTAAGAAGACTTTTACAAGCTGTGTGTGTGTGTGTTTTCTCCGGTAAACCAAACATCCAAAGTGCCGGGGACATGTTAAACCACAGAGCCGCGGAGTTCTCCTCATTACTACGGGTTTTCCAAGCACACTGCTGTCAGATGATCAGGTGTTATTTGTATAATTGCGCCCCCCTTGCTTTCAAAGGCCCTCCTCAAAGCGGAGCGCTCTGCCCCTCTACACTTGTGTTTGTGTGTGTGTGTGTGTGTGTGTGTGCGCAGTAGTAGTTTGTGTGTGTGTGTGTGTGCAGTAGTAGAGTGTGTGCAGTGTTTGTGTGTGTGTGTGTGTGTGTGTGTGTGTGTGTTTTCTCTGCCCCTCTACACTTGTGTGTGTGTGTGTGTGTGTGTGTGTGTGTTTGAGTTCCAGATCCCCCTGCTGGGTGTTCTGCTTTGAGATGATGTTCTTTTTTTTTTCATTTTCATGCATTTGTTTATTTATTGATTCTGTTAGTTTGTGTCATCATCCTCGGGGTGCCAAATTGGGACATGCAGTAGTGCTGCACCATCAAGTTGAGTTTTTCCCTCAACATTTCACCGTGTTCAGACGTTCCGTCCCGTGTTCTGCACTCACGGGTTCCATTACGTGTTCTGGGTTCTCTGTTCTAGTGGTGCAGCAGGAGCCCGGTTTTCGCCTGCCTGGGCCTCCTGATGCGATCCTCTTCAATATTTAATCTGGCCTGTGCTTTCATCCTGGCCGCAGCGCACAAACAGATCGCTCTCTTTTGCTCTACCCAATACAAACCGCCGTTCCCCCACAGCAAGTGCCTCGTCTGTGGCAGCTCTGGGCAGGCCAGCAGTGGAAACCCAGACACATATGTTTAGAGAATCGTCTTTGTTGATCATGTCGTGGCTGCGACCATTGTTTGTTATTCAACCGGGTTTATTCAGTTGAGCTTTGTTGTGACTGGATTGCCTCAGTAAGCATTAGCAGTTTAGATGGAAACTCAGTTTGGTTGAGAGTCTGGGTGTCTGCTTCCTTAGTGGTGAGGAGTAATATTGGTCTTATCTGTCTGTAGTCCTAATCTAACAGTTTTGTCTGCATTATAAACAAAGATGATATTTTCTTGTTGCAGTTAAAGACCAGGTGTATGGATTCTTTTGAATTTCCTCTCCATCAAGGCTATCAATCAATCAATTGTTTTCATTCTCTCTCTCCATAACCGTCTCCTCCTCTCTTCTATTCTTCCTCTGTTCTCTCTCTGTCTGTCGTTCCATCTCTCTCTGTTCCTTCGGCACAGATGAAGCAGCCACTCGCGAGGTGGTGCAGCAGAATGACATTACCTTTTTATCAGCCCCGTGGCGTCATTTCCCCCCCCTTTCCCTCAGCCAAAGCTTCGCCTGCTGCGGCTGCCAGTGCTGTCGAACTTGTTCCTGAATTATTTATCAGCTTGCTCCTGCCGAAATATTTCTCCTGATTAAATTTAAGACTTTGCTTTATCACTCGACCCATGTATAAATTCCATTGAGCCGAGGCAGTGAGGCCGTGTGTTGGGAGCGGGCGCAGGAGGAGGGGGGTGGGGGGGGGGCTCTGGTGGTGGGGGCGGTGTTAAAGACCACCAAACCTCTTAACATATCCACATGCTGTATAGTACCAGCCAGTGAACAGAGGGAGATGAAGGGGTAAAGGATGAAGTGATGCAGTCATAAGCTCATTCGATGACTGCCGTAATATCCGACCACGCCACTCCATATACTGGAGTTGTGGCCTGTCAGGCCTCTAACACACCACGTTAGCGGGATTGAGGAGGTGACCGGCGCAACACTACAAATCAGCCTCGCCTCGCCCGGGCCCTGCCTGCTCTCCCGATAATGTGCTGCGCAGAGGGGGAGGCGGTGGCGGCGAGCTATTAGTGTACGTTAGCCGCTAGCGCCGCAGGAAGATCTATGGATGTCCACCCAGCACTCCACTACACCACCCCACCCCACCCCACCCCACCACCCACCCCCCACCCCACCCCCACCCCACCCCACCCCCAACCCCCACCCAGCACTCCACTCCACCACCCACCCCCACCCCCCACCCAGCACTCCACTCCACCACCCACCCCCACCCCCACCCCCCACCCAGCACTCCACTCCACCACCCACCCCCACCCCCACCCAGCACTCCACTCCACCGCCCACCCCACCCCACCCCACCCCACCCCCACCCCCACCCAGCACTCCACTCCACCACCCACCCCCACCCCACCCACCCCACCCCCACCCCCCACCCAGCACTTCACTACACCACCCCACCCCACCCCACCCCACCCCACTCCCACCCCCCTCTAGCTGCAGATCTATGCACACATCATGAAATGGGAAACAGGCGGTGGCCGGGTGGGGGGTGGGGGGTGGGGGGTGTGTGAATGAATGAATGAGTGTGTGTGTGTTGTTATAGGTCACCGTAATGGATTCTCAATGGGATGGCACTGGCCGCCCCTAAAGGATCCTTATTGACGGACTTAAATGCGCTCCCCAAGCGCCTTATAGCCTTTGAGGACTGGCAGAGCTCATCACTCACTTCAGTTTACCGTCTCTGACATCCATGTTGGGTTGCATTTTTGAGTGTTGATTTAGATCTCAAGTGATGGGCAGCCATATCTGCCAATGACCATATGAGCTGGATTTCCATCGAACTCCTGTGGATATTTTAGCCTTTGTTATTCATGAGACTTAGCCATCCCACTGTTGACATTTTAGTTTTGTTCTTCATGGGGAATCTATAAATGACATACTACTCATCTACTGCTCCTTCATAAGGTATGTCTGGTGTGTCATCCTCCCAAAAGACATTGATGATGACTACACTGATCTGAAATATCCTGCATTGAAGTCAAAGGGGAAATATGGAGCTTAGGTTTACTGTGGGATTTAGAGAGAGAGAGAGAGAGAGAGAGAGAGAGAGAGAGAGAGAGAGAGAGAGAGAGAGAGAGAGAGAGAGAGAGAGAGAGAGAGAGAGAGAGAGAGAGAGAGAGAGAGAGAGAGAGAGAGAGAGAGAGAGAGAGAGAGAGAGAGAGAGAGAGAGAGAGAGAGAGAGAGAGAGAGAGAGATGGCAATGGCAGAGAGACTAACAATAATACTAGATACTCCTAAGAGCACTGAGGAAGAGCAATATTGGGGAGAGACTGAAACGGAAGCAGCAGACCTATTTGAATACACATGGCCATCACACATGTTCTTCAGAGACAAAGAGACGCAATGAGGCAGGACACTAGCTGCTCATTGTTATATATCTCACCAAACACGGGGCTGGAGAGACAGAGTGTGAGGACGTGTGTGTGTGTGAGCCTGAGCGAGCAGAATCGTGTGTGTGTGTGTGTGTGCGAGTTCACACACCACAGAGCAAGGACAAGGTTGCAGCAGCCATTACCGGCGTAATGATGGATTTTGTGGCATTGTGGGAGAGCCAGCGCGGCCTGCAGTGTTAGATTTAGTCAGTCCCATTATGATAGGGGCTCAGGTCCTGGATTTATGCTCTGGGTCCGTGACTGTGGTGGTCTCGATGGATGGGGGTAAAGAGAAAGTGATGGAGAGGGGGAGAGGTGTGAGGGATGGAGGAAATTGATTGATAAGAGAAGGTGCAAGAGAAAAAGTGGACACCGGTCAGGGCTTTATTAAGTGACAGAGGAAGTGACTCAGGCACACAGTGATTACAATAACTTCCTGTTTTAGAGAATATTCCGGGCTGTTGACGTGTTGGTGGTGCTAAGTGTGGGAGTGAGGGGGCCTGTGTGAGTGAGTGAGTGAGTGGGCCGGTGTGAGTGTGTGTGTGTGAGTGTCTGTGTGCGTGTGTCTACGTGTCTGTCTGTGTGGGGGTTTGGCTTGTGACAAAGCTAATAGTGTGATGGGTGACTCATGGCATTATCCCATCGCTCAGCCAGAAAGGGACAGTTTTACATGCCATGCTGACCACACACACACACACACAGACAGACAGACACACACACACACACACACAGACAGACACACAGACAGACAGACACACACCAACACACACACACACACTTAACTGCTGAACCCCCCCACACAGCACACACGTTGAAATGTACACATACACACTGAGATTGCCCACTCTCCTGATTTCACACCTCTGTGTTTTGGGTAGCCTCCATGTCCAGACCCGTAGCAGGCAGGCAGGCAGGCAGGCAGGCAGGCAGGCTTCAGCCCAGAACGCTCATCCCCTCTGGCCCAGACGGTGTGTGTCTGCTGGGTTGGAGAGGATTGGATGCAGGCACCAATACTCACTCCAAGTCTTGCTCTTCATCTCTGCTCTCATCTTGACACACACACACACACACACACACACACACACACACACACACCTGAAGTCATTGTGGCAGTCATCTGCAGTGCTGTATAATTGGTATTATATGTGTGTCTATGAGTGTGTGGGTATTTATTTCCAAAAACAGGAGGAAGGGCGTATGGTTTGGTGGGGTGGAGGGATATATTAATTTGCTCGGTTCTGCTACATGGTGTTTGGCACCGGTCGGTTGCAATTTTCGCTAATGAGCTCTCGGACCAGATGTCTCCAACAGAAAAAGCGTGCCACAGTGCCATGCCCTCTATGCTGATGATGGGCTCCCAGGGGCCCTAGTGTTCGTGTGCCACACTCATTCTTCCAATCTGGTTTACATTCTTTAGGTTCGATTCTTGAAAATGTCACCGTCATCAGAAACGCAATCACAGGTATTTTAGTTTGCTGTTTCTCTCTTTTTTTTTAAATCATCGGGTTCATGAAGTGTGTGTGTGCTTGTCCAGGACCTAACGAAAAAATAGGTACTAGGGCCTAACTTTCAGTTCTCCGCCTGTCCTGGAGAAAGAACCTGAGGACCTCATTTGTCATCTTTGTGGTTTTGTGGCAAACCAAATGGCACTCTGCGTGACATTCAAATAAATCTGAAGGTTACTGAATTCATATTCTCTCCAAACACCTTGCAGAGTCAATATGAAGAGACGGAATGGATTTCACAACCACTGGTTGGGTCAGCTGTGAGGGCTGCACATTTTCCAAGTTCTGTTGCTTTGCGTCCTCAGATTGAATCATTCTCTACAGCAGTGGTTCCCAAACTTTTTACAGTCCCGTACCCCTTCAGACATTTAATCTCCAGCTGCGCACCCCCCCCCCCCCCCCCCCCTTGAAAAAAAAAAGTTTTCCTTTTCACCTTTTACTTTAATTCCGTTTTAATCCGTTTCGGCTCATTTTGTTCACCCGAAGGTAGATTGATGGCTTAAAATGAGTGAATAATATGTGCCACAAGTGACCCAAACCTTCTAAGGTTGTTGTTTGCCAGCCATCAACAGAACAGAAGACTTAAAAAAACATTCTTTGCAGGCGATTGGGAAGATGAGCGAATTCATTTGACAGGCTACGGTCTGTGAGGTCTGTGTTGAATAGGGGGGCGTGGCCGGAGCGGAGTTCAGCACAGACGTGACATTTTCTCAGTGGTTTTGTTTTCTAATTAATGCTTGTTCATCGTTGCGATCGTTGTTGTGTTTATAAGAAAGAAATACAGCCTTGCAGGACAAAATACAGGGGAATTTGGGCGATTTTGATGCACAAAATGATGTTTCCGTCTGAAAGTTGCAATTCTGTTTCAAACGGTACATTCTGCGAATTCCGTCCGTTTTCTGTTATCGTGGAAATTTTCTCCCCGCGTACCCCCTGAACCACTTTGCGTACCCCAGTTTGGGAACCGATGCTCTACAGCATACGCAGTGTTGCGTCCCTGTTTTAGGCTTTGTGTAAATGTCTTCTTTTAAAGTGAGTCTCTCTCTCCCTACTGTCGTACTCTCTAATGTAACCCTGACCTCAGCACTCAATCCGATTAACTCCTCCTGTAATTACTACGGCTAATGGCCACAGGCGTCCTGGTTACCGTCACCCCCGTGACACCATTTGTTGATGAGCAGGGGCAGGCCAGTCTGTCTGGGCGCTATTCCTGTCCCAACGCTCAGTTGGGTGGACAGCGAGCTGGACGACTGCCACTGCCCGTGTGTAGAGTGGAGGACATCCCTTGACCTGGGAGACCCATGTGATCACAGATCCAGACATTTGCCCTGGGTAGTAAACAAAACAGACGTACAGTGCCCTCCACAATTATTGGCACCCCTAGTGAATATGAGCAAAACAGGCTATAAAAAAATATGTCTTTGCTGTTTATCCTCTTGGTCTTTCACTCAAAATATTCACAAAAATCTTACCTTTTCATTGAAGTAAAACTATTGAAAGAAAAAAAAACTGTTGACCTTAAATAAATATTTTTCCCCAAAACATGTGTGCCACAATTATTGGCACCCCTTAATTTAATGTTTTATGCAGCCTCCCTTTGCCAAGATAACAGCTTTGAGTCTTCTCCTATAATGTGTGATGAGGTTGGTGAACACATGGCACGGGATCAGAGACCATTCCTTCATGAAGTGTATCTCCAGATCCTTCAGATTCTGAGGTCAACGTTTGTAGACTCGGCTTCAGCTCATCCCACAGATTTTCTATGGGGTTTAGGTCGGGGGACTGTGATGGCCATGGCAAAACCTTTATTCTGCGGTCGGTGAACCATTTTCGTGTTGATTTTGAGGTGTGCTTCGGATCATTGACCTGCTGGAAGGTCCAACCACAGCCCATTTTAAGCTTACTGGAGGGGGCTGTTAGGTTTTCATTTAATATCTGCTGGTATTTGATGGAGTCCATGATACCATGTATCCTAATAAGATGTCCAGGGCCTTTGGAAGAAAAACAGCCCCACAACATCAAAGATCCGCCACCATACTTCACATTGGGTATGGGGGTCTTTTCTGTATGGCTATCTTTCTGTCTACGCTAAACCCACCTCTGATGTTTGTTGCCAAAAAGCTTTATTTTGGTCTCATCTGACCATATAACTCGGCCCCATTGAAAGTCTGACTTACATTTGGCAAACTGTAGGCGCTTTAGTTTGTAGTTGATTGACAGCAGAGGCTTTTTTCTGGCAACCCTCCAAAACAACTTGTGGTGATGTAGGTGGTGTCTTATGGTAGTTTTGGAGACTTTCTGACCCCAAGACTCAACTCACCTCTACAATTCTCCAGCTGTGATCCTTGGAGATTCTTTTTCCAGTCGTACCATCCTCCTCACGGTGCGTGGGGTCAATGTACACACACGTCCTCTTCCAGGCTGATTCTTAACATCTCCTGTCGCTTTAAACTTCTTAATTATTTCCATGATAGTGGAAATGGGTATTTTCAACTCTTTAGAGATTTTCTTGTGTCCATTTCTTGATTTTTGCAGCTCCACAACTTTCAGTCGCACATCTTCACTGTGTTCTTGGGTCTTTCCCATAGTGATGAATGACTAATGGAATTGGGCCTGTGTCACCTCATATTTGTACGCCAGTGGAACAGGAAGTCATGGTTGACCTCTTAAGAGTTCCTTATCAAACAGGTGAACTTAAAAATGTAAAACATGACTGGAAATATACTTTAGTTAGATTTTAATTATAAGATTTTTCTAGGGGTGCCAATAATTGTGGCACACATGTTTTGGGGGAAAATATTTATTTAAGGTCAACAGCTTTTTTTTCTTTCAATAATTTTACTTCAATGAAAAGGTAAGATTTTTGTGAATATTTTGAGTGAAAGACCAAGAGGATAAACAGCAAAGACATATTTTTTTATAGCCTGTTTTGCTCATATTCACTAGGGGTGCCAATAATTGTGGAGGGCACTGTAGGAGTTGTTTCACGGTTGAAGAGTGTATGACTAAGTGATATTACAGCTACTATGAATTTATTTCCAGTCGAAACCTGGAAGTGGTGTCAATCGTTTTATGTGCTGTTGTGTTCAGATAAAGAACCACTTTCCAATTGGTATGCTATGACGACTCGTTGAATTTTTTCCTGGAATATTGATCTGATGAATAAAGGTGAATTCAAAAGCTAAGAAAGTCCAGTCTATACGTGATCATCTTGGCAAAATATTTCACAGTTGGCTACAGAAAGTAGACATTCTGACATTTTATGAAACATTTTATGAAGTTTTTTTTTTAAATTCCTGACAAAAACATTTGAAAACGTATTGCTTCGCTCACCCATGTCTTTTCTGCTCGGGCTGGTCGAGGTGCCCAGGAGAACAAAAGGTCTCTTTCACCGTCTCACCAAAGAGCCTTAAAGAGGGAGAGTTTGCATAGACAGTTTGTTTCTTTTGAAAACCTGAAAGAATCTTACCTTCATGCGTTGGAAGTGCAAAATTCATGTTGGGTTTTGTTGGCCAGAGAAGCTCTCTCTGCTCACCTGATGGGGGGAAGGCCACCGAAGGCCAAAGCAATTTGAGAGATTATTGCTGTGAGGTTTCCAGCAAAGGAGTGAAAGAAAGGTCGAAATTGTTGGAGAGGTAAAGCCAGGAACAGTGTGAGCAGTTAATCACAGAGGTCATCCTTACTGGTTAAGAGGTCTTGAACTATTGCCAGTTTCACCTCTTAAAACAGAGTGAGGTCACCGTCCTGAATAGCAGTGAGTTGCAGCTCACCTGCCATCCACACGTGAATGTGGGCACTTGCAGGGTAGATTAACATCATGCAGATTGGACAGGAGTGCCAAGACAAGCTGTGCATGTTACATTTATTGTTTGGGTATTGTAAATATAATGGTGTCCAAACTCGATTGCATGCAGGAACAACTCAGTTCAGCTCTGTAAAATCAACTATTTATCTCTTTCCCTCCACCTCTCCCTCCTAAAATCCCTCAATCTCGAAAACTGTTACGACCACAGTCATCAGGAATCGCGCTGTGGTGAAAAGAAGTGTCCATCTAATTGCTTTCAAAATGGATATTTTGTTCTCCTCCCGGTGATTTATCTCCTTTAATTATCGGTCTCTCGTATCGGTCACCATTAGTTAGGGCCAGATGGAGCATTAGGCCAAGAAACGCCTCAGTCAGAGGCAGCCATTAAAGCGAAGGTCTCCTGCTGATTGGGCTCTTTCTCCGCTATCCCCCACCATGCTATCCCCCACCACGCTATTCCCCCCAGAAAGGCTTTTGACCGAAGCCCTTCATTGTGCACGTCAATGGAAAGTGGCTCCAGAGATCCTACTGGTTGGGAAATCGTTATCGCTCCCCTCTCTTTCCGTGCTCTGTTTATGCTAGTTCCACAAACAGACAAAGCCTGTTACCCACTTCAACCCAAGCTAGGCTGTTGGAGTTCAACTTCTTTTTTTTAAATTTTTTTTTTTTTTATTCTTAAAGGCCATGATCTGACTGTTGATACGTGTGTGCCATTAGTACTCTCATACGTGGATTAGTCTAAGGTGAGCATTGGCGACTAAATATACTCTACAGACTAAATTAACTCTCTAATCCCTGCCTTGAAGAACTGTCTACTACTGTTCTCTGTGGGACCATCCAGGCATGTCATCCAGGAAATCCACAGGATGATGTGAACGTAGCCTATATCACGCTATTTTTAGAAGCTCCCATTAGCCTAGGTTTTTAGAGCATACATCCCCTACAGGGTTAGTAGTTTAACTTTTTTTTTATTTTAGTATAAAGATTTAGCATGTATTGATCTCTCTGATGTGAAATGAATGTTGAACTCAAGTATTTGCAATAATAATGAAATTCTAAATTTATATTAAACATTTTCATTTACGGATCAATACCGAACATCACAAATTCATGGATCCGAAGCAGAATGTGAATTCATTTTCCATATATATATATATATATATATATATGAAGTCGGGTGTTAAATCTCAAATCCCTATCAATGATGAACCTTTAAATTCACATTAATCTTCCATTGGCTACACAACAAGGCCTTATTAAATCCTTATCCTTATTAAATTCCCGCGTGACCAGTTGACTACGTTCAGTTAAGTTGCTATTCGTTTGTTCATGAATTGGCAGAAAATGCCAATACAAGGATTAGGATGATGGTAGGACCCACACCCCCACTTCCATTGTGACTTCAACTTTGACCTTCCTGCCTTCTGTTCATTGTCAATTATTGCTCAGTGAAAGGTTGTAAGCAGCCTAGGGGTATTACTTTAATGTGATCTTATTTGACAGATTGGCTGGAGCCATCAGCAGTAGCAGAGCAAACTCTGCCTTTGATCAGACGGACTCAGGGATACCCTGTCAGCCCTGAGACTAGAGCCTTGTGTGTTTCCTTTTAATCTTCCCAAAAAATAAATAAAAAAACCCTCTCCTCCAGTAGTTACAGACTCATGTGGACAGCTGGATTACTCTCAAGTTAGGCAGTGAGAATTAAACTTCAACAAAAAGAATACTGTTGTGCCCTTCAGTGGTTAGACACTCTTCACAGTAGACACATTCAGTCTCAACCTTTTATGTACTTCTTCTTTGATTTGAGAAGAAAATCACAATTTAAATGTATGTGACCACTGTATCGGGGCTGGTCTCGTGTCGCGTGGGTTGCCACAGCCGAGAGCAACTCATGTCCTGAGGAGTGTGGATCCGGTGCTGGTTGTGTCCGGTGGAGTGGGGATCTGGTGCTGGTTGTGTCTCAGTGAGTGGGGATCTGGTGCTGGTTGTGTCCTGTGGAGTGGGGATCTGGTGCTGGTTGTGTCCTGTGGAGTGGGGATCTGGTGCTGGTTGTGTCTCAGCTCCAGATCTCTCCTCCCTGCCAACGGCGTCGTCCCCTGTCACTCCTCATTTCCTCTCGTCCCACTGTTTACCGGGCACGGGCGCAGATTCGCCACCCTCCTCAAAGTGGCTGCCAGGAGCTCATCCCTAACTTGGCGGACCTCTGTGTACTTTGGGTGTAGAGGCAGGCGCATGACTGCTCATGGTTTGATGTGTGATTGAGTTTGATTCAATTTAGTTAGTCTGTTTGACTAAGCAAAACATTGCGTTGTAATTTTAGGTACAGCATAGCAAGAATCATATTTTTCTCTTGTCAACCACACCATCTTTGTAACATATCTTGTGTCTGTGTGTGTGTGTATATATCATATATATATATATATTGTATTATATATTGTTATATCATCAGCATGCGTACATGTGCTTATGTCTATAATCAGGCTCCTGTTTGGGGTCTTAATGGTGTTGTGGTCCCCCAGTGGGGTTGCAAGGTCACTTTTTCAACGCTTCCTCTATTGAAATGTCATGCAAGGTGCATTTTTTGAGATGCGAGTAAGAGTGTGTTAAGCCGTGTGCAAGTTTGATCAGTGGGTATTATTTCATACTCAAACTCAAACATGCTTGTGGACCCCCCCTACACCAAATTGTGGTCGTTACTCAACTACGTTCTTGCCTTAAGAAATCAGCAGCATTATTTTGGACTGAATTGGCCGCATTAAAGTACATTTATTTTACAGCCAGCACAGAAGTCTGCTTCTTTTTCTGTTACCCCTTTGGTCTGCTGAGCTTTCCCCAAGCAGCACAAGAGGAGAATTTAATTAAATCGGGAAGCCTCATTCCATCGAAGTTCTTGCGAAAAAAAAAAAAAATCTCTATGAAAAGAGGGAGGCACACCACTCTTAACGGGCTTTGCCATGAGAGTAATCCTTCAGAAGGAGCCAGCATCCCCTGCGAGACGACTTCTTGAACTCCCTTCCAATGTGTGATGGAAGGATTGCAGAAAAAAAGAGGAGGTGTGGGGGGTGAAGGTGGGGGTGGCTTCTCCCTCCTTCATGCTCCCCTGCTCAGCATTCAGACAGGGTGTTGGGGAGGGGGGGAGGTGGAGGGGGAGAAGTGGGGGAGCCAGAGAAACGGAGAGAGAGAGAGAGAGAGAGAGAACTCGTCTTCCAGCCAAGATTCAGAGTGTTCAGCTGTTACCTCGGCTGACCGGTTCCCTTGTTCCCCGTCAGCGAGCTGACAGCGGCAACTGGCACAGATGAAAGGGGAAGAAAATGAGAAACCGGAGGAGGGAGACGTACGTGAAAAAATAAATAAATATATTATAACAAAATACAAACTCCTGCTTTGTATGTCGGCTCAATTCGTGCAAGATTACAGCGGAAATTGGAACATGCCAGCGAAGCCGCCAGCTGGCATTTGACAGAAACAACATTTTGGTTACGCCGTTAGGTGGGGAGTGAGTACATGTGTGAAGAGGCGCTTAGACAAGGGGTCTGGTGGGTCAGTTCTAGCATGTTCTCCCTCAGGTCCAGCTCCTGTCCAAACACCTAGTCTTGTGTCGTCAGCCTCTTCCAGGCGCTGCTATCTCCTGTCTAGCTCTGACTGGTGGCGTTGGCTGTTACAGAGAGGTCCTTTAAAGGGCTTTGGCCTTTGAGGAGGTCTGCTCTATTTGGGCTCTGCTGCCTCTGGAACTCTGATTTGGCCCCAGGATTTGAATGACCCTGAGGCCCAGGATGGACTGGCCCCCTTAGTTCTGGCCAGGGCATCCCTATTTCCATTTGAAGTTGGGTGGGGTGGGGGGGCAATTAGTATTTGTTAATTTCTATAACTGGTGTTATAAATTGCCGTCTCATGCAAGAGACCCTTTCTGCTCAGTAGCTGCTCTCTGGCGGTAGCAGGATCACGCTCACATGTTTAATGATGTTTGTTCCCACGAGCTACTAGCTAGCGTTGAAAAAAAAAAACAGTGGCAATCTGACATGGATCGGCTGCCCCAACACCCAGCTTCAGACAAACAAAAGCAAATTGACTTAACTCTGTTTGATTTTATACATGCTACAATGTATAATGTTTTGGGTGGCGACGGTCTGTGAATGTGAAGTCTCTTATTATTTTTCTCAACTTCTCCAACAAGTTCCAAAGTTTACTTTGCGTGTTGTTGTTCCTGCGAAGGTTTTGGATTGTTGTAAAGGCCGCCTCTGCTGGCGTCGGGTTTCAGTTGCACCTCGCCACAACAAAAGACTCGAGTGGCTGTCGCCCAAACGCCCAAACGTCTCGGCTCCCCCTGGGTGTTCGCGCCGTCTCCTCGGGCTGAGTCAGAGCTGGTCGCGTGGCCATGCCTACCTGAAACACCAAACAGAGGGAATGGCGTGTGCCCGTCCTAAAGGGACCGGCGGCTACCCACACTCTCTCCCGGTGTTGATCTATAAACAGACTCCCACCGCTAGCAGAAGAAAGGTACACTCACGCACATGCACGCACACCAACAGTCAGAGCAGACACACACACACACACACACACACACACCACACACACACCACACACACTCTCTGAGAGCTGGGAGACAGTGAGGGGGAGGAAGCTGGGGAAAACAGAAGTGCTCATTCATCACATGCTGGCATGACCGGTGAAATATTCGGGATAATTAAGATGTATATAGAGAGGAGCTGGGCGAGGCAGGAGAGCTGAATAGAGGAAGTAGCTGCAACTAGCAGTCAGTGGCTTCATCTTGTGTCTTTTTAGTGTGGAGATTTGACTTTTCGGCTCTCCCACTGTTTCTGGTACAGCTTTGCTCTTAATTGAACACCGAACGGACAGCAAGTCTGCTAGCGGTCCGATCACATTGCTTAATTATTATGACCACCACTGCACACAGGTTAGGCGATCATATAGTGTTTGTCAAAGTTTTTTTTTTCCCTTCTTCGGTTTTTTCCACCAATTTTTGGTCTCTGATATCATATCCTCAGACTTCACCAATCCACATGAAACTTTGTATGTTTCTTGCCTCACATGGCTAAATAAAAGGTTTGTGCCCCTGAGTGTGTGTTGCCCCTGAGTGTGTGTTGCCCCTGAGTGTGTGTTGCCCCTGAGTGTGTGTTGCCCCTGAGTGTGTGGTGCCCCTAAGTGTGTGGTGCCCTTGACCTGGTTAGTGCCCTCTGAGGTGGGGCAGGGTCAAAGCAGTTAGCAATAGCTCAAATCCTTCAGCCAAAGATTGTGACATGTTTATGGCAGGCTGGCCCCTAGGAGGCGCATGACCCCAGCTCATTACGACTCATTTGTGGAGCGGTGCCACCGAGTGAATAATGTTCAAGGCAAAAATCGAGCTCTTCACGGGCCAATATCTTGTGATCTAAAGGTTCAAACTTAACGAAATGTGATGCCCTGCATCACTGCCAAATTCTTTAGAGGCACGCCAAATTTCAGGACATTTCTGTAGGGGGTGCTGCAACTGAAAGGTTTAAATATCTCAAGAACCACTTATTGATGGTCAGTACCGATGATCGCTGCTTACAGCGATATTTAAACGTATTATTATGATATACTCCTGTTCATTTATAAATGTCGATATGCATTATTCTACAGTTAGTATTGTTTTCAAAACATTCTTGCCTTCAACCAATAATCCTACATTTATGCATATTTCTCAAAACTTTGTAAGTAAATGCCAATGCCAGTTATACAATGAAGCTCATGCTGTTGCTTATTTATACATGTACATTTCAGAAAAGGCTCAAATCTAAGAATATATCTGTTATAAATAGGGCTGAACGATTTGGGAAAATAATCTAATTGCGATTTTTTACCAAAATATTGCGATTGCGATTTAATATGCGATTTTTTTTTTTTATCCTATTTTTTCCCCCAACAAAATGTAATGAATTATTTAAATATGACCAACACAATATTAGATACATTTAGTGTAAAATATTCTTTCCTACATTTTACATTTTTATTTAACTGCTCATTACAGAAACAAGAACAACAAATCGGTGGCTTTGCCACTGTGCATTTAAGTAATTTAAAAAAAGTAATTTTAAGTATAAACACTAGGCATGCACTTTTTAAACACTGTGTGCAAAATGTACCATCTTAAAAAAAAGAAAATAATTTTTTTTTTTTTTTTTAGACCACGTTTTTTAATTGCGAACGTTGCGGTTAGAAAATCGAGTTCTATCATATCGCGATTAAATCGCAAATGCAATTAATCGTTCAGCCCTAGTTATAAACAATATATCTGTTATAAAACCAAACTCATCCTCATATTCAGTAAACAGGTATCACACCCTATCAGTCTACAGCCACCACATCCACACATTTTCGCTCAGAATAATATGTACAACCAACATTTTAGTCTGTCATTGCAAGGAAAGTAATCAATCAAGACAAACACACTTTCCTTGGAACGGAAAATATCTTGTTATTCCCCTTAATTCTTGCTGATTCTTTCACTTGATGCACCGGTCATATTACGCACCGCTATGCGATACGTCTAGTTTAGTTATTTTCCTCCGCTAATCGTTAACTGTAATGTGTGCACCTAAGTCATTTATTGCAATGTGTACCTAAACCCTTTTATCCCATAAAACCAGAACCTTTGTTTTTCCACTCCTCGACCACTTTACAACCTCCTTCTTGGACAGTTTCTCTGCTTCCGTATGTCTCTATTTACTCCCTCTCTCTCTCTCTCTCTCTCTCACTCTCTACCTCTCTCTCCCTCTCTCTGCTCTCTCTCTCCATCTATCCTGCCAGCTTTGCTGTGTCTGTGTTCTTGGAGCAGAACCTGCAGTGTGGTTATGATCATTATTTTTCTATTCCCCGTCCTCCTTCCTGCCATTATCCTCCATCTCTCTGCCCCTCCCCTGCCCTCTCTCACTCTCCGGGTTTCGCTTTTCTCCCCACCTCTCTCCTCCCTGTTTTGCCATCTCCCCTCCTCACGTACACACACACACACACACACACACACACACACACACACACACACCACACCCCCAAAACAACCAACACAACAGGAACCCCCCCCCCCCTTTCTCACTCCATTATCCCCCCCTCCACCTTTCTTCCTCTCCTTCTCTCTCTCTTCTTTTTCAACTCCTCTCTTCTCTCCTTCCCTCTCTTTCTCTCTTCCCTCTCTCCTGCTGCAGTGAGTGCAGCGTTAGACAGGGAGTAGGTGTGTGTTTTGACAGCGAGAGCCTACCCCCTTCTCCTCTCTTTTTCCCTCCATACGTAGCTGTCTGCCTCCTGTTCGCTCTTCATTACCACAGTGCAAATATTTGTACTGCATCGAGCCTCTGCCTCAACACAGTGGAGTGGAAAACAGATAGCAGCAGATAGGGAGTGATGGAGAGAGAGATGGAGAGAGAGGAAAAGATAGAGAGGGATGCAGAGAGAGAAAATGATAGAGAGGGATGCGGAGAGAGGAAAAGATAGAGAGGGATGCAGAGAGAGAGGGTGGGAGGCTGAAAAGGTGAGGTCTGGAGGGAGAGAGGTTAGCAAGGACAGGGGTGCCCTATCAGGGCTGGAGATGAGAGGAGAGACCACTGAGACTGAGAGAAGTAGGTCACCATCCACCTGAATTAATCTCTGCCAATAAGATAGGCACGCGCACACACGCACACACACACACACACACACACGCACACAAACACACGCACACACACAAACACACGCACGCACACACCTCGTCTGTGGCAGAGGGCAACAACAGTCTCACTCTTCACAAACTGGTCTTCAGTGACTCTTTTTTTGAACCAGTGCTGATGTCCACCACAATGGGGAGAAATGAAGATGAGAGCTGTCATTTTGGTCCCCAGCCAGTAGGTGAGAAGTGACAAGATGGCAGGGATACCGCTGTGCACCCCTGAGGTGACACTGTCATCATCCCCATCATCTAACTCTCTTGTGGTGAACTCCTCCTTCATCCCCCCATCATCCGACTCTCTTGTGGTGAACTCCTCCTTCATCCCCCCATCATCCAACTCTCTTGTGGTGTTCTCCTCAGTGGGATCCCTTCATCCCTCCATCATCTGACTCTTGTGGTGAACTCCTCCTTCATCCCCCCATCATCCAACTCTCTTGTGGTGAACTCCTCCTTCATCCCCCCATCATCTGACTCTTGTGGTGAACTCCTCCTTCATCCCCCCATCATCCAACTCTCTTGTGGTGTTCTCCTCAGTGGGATCCCTTCATCCCTCCATCATCTGACTCTTGTGGTGAACTCCTCCTTCATCCCCCCATCATCCAACTCTCTTGTGGTGAACTCCTCCTTCATCCCCCCATCATCCAACTCTCTTGTGGTGTACTCCTCCTTCATCCCCCCATCATCCAACTCTCTTGTGGTGAACTCCTCCTTCATCCCCCCATCATCCAACTCTCTTGTGGTGTACTCCTCCTTCATCCCCCCATCATCCAACTCTCTTGTGGTGAACTCCTCCTTCATCCCCCCATCATCCGACTCTCTTGTGGTGTACTCCTCCTTCATCCCCCCATCATCCAACTCTCTTGTGGTGAACTCCTCCTCCACAACAGCAGTCACAACAGCAGTTACAACACCAGTAACAACACGGGTCAGCAGCTAAGGAGACGCAACAACACCAGTAACAACACCAGTAACAACACCAGTCACAACACCAGTCACAACACCAATCACAACACCAGTACCAACACCAGTCACAACACCAGTAACAACAGCAGTAACAGCAGCAGTAACAAACACCAGTAACAAACACCAGTAACAAACACCAGTAACAACAGCAGTTACAACAGCAGTTACAACACCAGTTACAACAGCAGTAACAACAGAGTTACAACACCAGTTACAACACCAGTTACAACCCTAGTAACAACAGCAGTAACAACAGCAGGCACACAGACATAACAGCAGTTACAACAGCAGTAACAACACCAGTTACACAGACATAACAATAACTGTTAATCAGTGTGTGTTGTCGTCTTGTGTGGCGGTGACACACCACAGAGACCCTAGACCACCCCTAAGGAACATATTTTATCGTAACTATGCTGTTTAATGTACATGTCACTGTCCTCCTACTGAAGAAGAAAGGTACATACAGTACCTACCACTGCAGTAGACCCCTAGGCGCTGCAGAATGAGGTGTGTGTGTGTGTGTGTGTGTGTGTGTGTGTGTGTGTGTGTGTGTGGTTGTGTGCGTGCAGTGGTGTTAACATTAGCACCAGCCAAGATGAAGGTCATTTCCATACATCCTCTCTCTCCATAGGCACACAAAACTGCACTCCTTCACCCTCTCTCTCCCTCTTTTTTTCCTCTTTCTCTCCCTCGCTCTCTCTCTCTATCCCTTCCTCCCTCTTTCCTGCCTGCAGGGCCTGAGACATAATAACACACACTCTAAGTACATTAATCACCAGTCCAATTAGATCCATTATTTAAGCACCCACAGACATGCTATTTTACACAGCAGTCCCGGCTGATGGCTTTTCTCCACAGCACTCGCCCTGCCCATGAATTGCTGCCTGAGGCCACGGGAGAGACTGCTGAGTGGCCACGTGTGTGTGTGTGTGTGTGTGTGTGTGTTTTATGTACACATGCGGACGTGACTGCGTCTTTGTGTGTGTGGTGTGTTGTGTGTGTGTGTGTGTGTGTGTGTGTGTGTGTGTGTGTGTGTGTACACATGCAGCGTGACTGCGTCTGTGTGTGTTGTGTGTGTGTTTGTAGGTACACATGCAGCGTGACTGAGGGGGTAGCTGTTGAAGAGCGGCGAAGAGGAAGATGAGAGCCGATATTAGCATTTTTGAGTGTGTTGTGTGTGTTCAAGTGTTTGGACACGTGTTGGGGATCAGTATGCAAACGCCTGTGAGCTGTGTTTGATAAAAGCATGATCGTGTCGGTGAGATTTCAACATGTTTTACAAGCGTGAACCTTAAGCGAGAGAGGTACTTCTCTGCTTAGTGTGTACAGGTGCCTGTGTCGCATAGCTTTTTCTGTGATTGTCTGTGTGTCTTTGTCGATGTGTTAGCGAGGGTCGGTCGTGTGTGTGTGTGTGTGTGTGTGTGTGTGTGTGTGTGTGTGTGTGTGTGTGTGTGTGGTGTGTGTGTGTGTGTGTGTGTGTGTGTGTGTGTGTGTGTGTGTGAAGAGCCACGGTGCTGTCAGGCGGAGGCTGTAATAGGCGAGGAAGAGAGGCAGTTTTGGACGTCAGCCAGGTCCTGTTACTCTGTTACAGCGCGGGTCAAGGTACCAGCTGGGCTGCTTAATGAGACTCAACAATCTCACACACACACACACACACACTGACACACACACACACACACACACACACACTGACAGACAGACCCAGACACAACATAAAGCAAAGGTATGGGTGCAATACAGGAAAAGGGTTGGGATCGAGGTGCACCGTCATAACTAATCTATGGGTAGTCCCTGCCTTGTGTGCAGTTATTGGCGAGTTAAGACGCACACACCACACACACACACACACACACACACACAATCTCTCACACAGACACTCACTCACAAAATGTCACTACAAAATGAATTTCTGAATACATGTGGGGGAATAATAGTAGTGTGTGTGTGTGTGTGTGTGTGTGTGTGTGTGTGACACTGCTGACCATGACTCACCTACACACAGAGACCTCTACCTGTTTGACACCCTCCTCCCTCTGCTCATTATTCCCCCCAACGGGAGCAGGGAAGGAAGGGAGGTGGGGAGAGAGGGTGAGAAAGACAAGAGGGGGTTCTGGAACTAACTAACGTCACGCTCCCCATTGAACTCCTCTGTGTGACACACTCCTGATGCCCTTGGCCAGAGCTGGAAGGTGACTTGTACCTCTGTCTGTGTGGAGCGGCCCACCATTAATATGACACAATACATGGCATATCATGCTGTGAGACACATACGACCACATGCACACCTGTTCACCCACAATTACCATCCCCCCACCCCCCACTCCACCCCACACACGCGCCTACACACACCTACACACACACACACTTGTGAGCAAGAGTTAGCGAGTGTGTGGGTGTTAGTCCATCTGTGTGGTGGGGTGTCAGCAAGCTTACGTCAACAGACAAGCACACACAAGTCAGTAAAGTATGATTGTGTGTCGTCCTGTTGTCACACAGACCCATATTGTGCGTTCTCCCATTGCCTGCTTGGGCTGTATTGATTGTGGCTAATGGGGTATATAATAGCTGGTGTGTGTGTGTGTGTGTGTGTCCTCATCAATACTGATTCAAATCTACCCCTGACCTGGATATGCTCTCTCTTGTCTCGTGTGTGTGTGTGTGTGTGTGTGTGTGTGTGTGTGTGTGTTCTATACACTGACACACTAGATGTAGCCATGGGAGATTGTCTGGCTGAGGGGCCTCCCAGGGTGCACTACTGTGACACATTTGCAGAAACTAGGAGGATACGATCCCTCCACAAGGACCCGGTCCTCTCCCAAAATAGCTTTCTACTATGGCATGATGCGGGGGGGGGGACGGGGGGGGGGGGGGGGGGTTCACATGTAATAGGAAGTACACAACCATGTCCCCCAGGCCTGTGAGGTCACATGGGCTCTGTGTAGTCCGCTCTGAAGGGAAAGGTATTTGGCTTCAAATGGGAAAGGAAGATTAAGGCCACTCCTGATGTAACCTAACCTTCTGCCCTAGTTACTATAAATGGCACCAGCATATCCCACTCTCCTAATTCCTGCTATTCCACAGATATTACTGGGATATTACTCAATTTAAAAGGGAATTGTATTGGTAGCTAGAGGTCATCGTTCAGAGAGGCCGGGCATGACTGTTTGGTACAATCTTGTGTGGTATCTAAAGGGGATAATGAAACAAGAGCTTCCATCTTAAACTGGAAATACAATTTCGCTCTTTCTTTTAAGTGCTCATGAAAACATGTTCATTAGTGTGTTTTTATTAGGCGACACACTCTACTGGGAAGCCTTCCCTTGTCTTGGAAGAATTGAGCCATTTCCCAGTATTTTGAAAAGGATGTGTTTTGTTGTTGATTTACTCTTTAGTGGTGTATCGGTGTCCTGGTGGCGCGGTGTGGCGCGGGGGGTGACGGTGTGGCGCAGTTGTAATATTGATGGACTGATGATGGAGAAGTTTATAGTTTATGGAGCACAGCAGCCTCAGTGCGTAAAAAGCAGAGGAGGCAGCTATAAAGACACTGATTTACTGAACGACCTTCCTTCTCCGTCGATCTGCTCCTCTCTCTCTCTCTCTCTCTCTCTCTCTCCCTCTCTCTCTCTCTCGTGTTCCCTCTCTCTCCTGTCCACTCTCTTTCTCTCTCCTCCACTCTCTCCATCCATATATCTCTCCCTCTTCATCTTTTCCCCCACACCTGTCTCTCTCCATCACCATCTTTTCACCTTTCTGTCTGTCTGTATCTCCATTCCTCCGCGTCTGTCCCGTCTCTCTCTCTCTCTCTCTCTCTCTCTCTCTCTCTCTCTCTCTCTCCATCTCTCTCCTCGTTCCCACTCTCCCCTCTCTCGGACTTATCTCGTCCCTGTCACTTCGCATTAAGCCGACACTTTTTTACTGACTGATGCAGATCCTCCCAGGCAAATTGTCAGTGGAGTGAGTGTCCATGCTTTGAACAGCGGGAAGTTGCTATCGAAATTGAGTTTGATGTAATCAGGTGTTGTGTCACGTCACGTCGCTCGCCCAGCCACGTGGATGTTAGGCCCGCTGAGTGTGCCGCGACTAACGCTCGACTTGCGATGATCACCACGGCGTGTTCCAGAAAGTGTGACAAGTGTGTCTGCGCACTTGCGGGTGTGTGTGTGTCACTTGATTACAAGTAGTCTTGGCAGCCATTTTAGGACCACCCTCACAAATTTCTCTGTGTGTATATTCGTATACGTAAGAGGGGAGAAAGAGAGATATGATATTACCACTCAAATCTAACCTCAGTATATCCCCTTATAAGGCTTTTCGCCTTCAGTTTGTTTTAGGTGAGTAAGGTCATAGGTCATACGTCTGATGTTTCCCGGCTTGCCCAAGGGTAATGCTGAAGTATGTGGCTTGTGAACTTTAGCCGCACAGTAAGGCATAGGTTCTCCTGAACTGGGCTCTCTGCAACTGCTTAAGCTTAAGTCTCCACCCTTGTTCAACACTACACAGACTTACTGCAAAATGACAAAACATATACTGATGCGCCGCTTTAAAATGTAAATGATGATTGCCAAGTATGAATATGGGACCAGCTAATCACCAGTGTGGCCTGTAGGGAATCAGAAGTGCATTGATTCCAGCGGCTCCTAGAGCAGCAGGGCCCCTGTCTGAGGTGTGGTGAGGGCCCCTGTCTGAGGTGTGGTGAGGACAGGAGGGCCCCTGTCAGGTGTGGTGAGGGCCCCTGTCTGAGGTGTGGTGAGGGCCCCTGTCAGGTGTGGTGAGGGCCCCTGTCAGGTGTGGTGAGGACAGCAGGGCCCCTGTCTGAGGTGTGGTGAGGGCCCCTGTCTGAGGTGTGGTGAGGGCCCCTGTCTGAGGTGTGGTGAGGGCCCCTGTCAGGTGTGGTGAGGGCCCCTGTCAGGTGTGGTGAGGGCCCCTCTGAGGTGTGGTGAGGGCCCCTGTCAGGTGTGGTGAGGGCCCCTGTCAGGTGTGGTGAGGGCCCCTGTCTGAGGTGTGGTGAGGGCCCCTCTGAGGTGTGGTGAGGGCCCCTGTCAGGTGTGGTGAGGGCCCCTGTCAGGTGTGGTGAGGACAGGAGGGCCCCTGTCAGGTGTGGTGAGTACAGTAGGGCCCCTGTCAGGTGTGGTGAGGACAGGAGGGCCAGTGCCAGGAAGACAGGATGTCTGGCATTGATTGGTACATGGAGCACCTGGACGTGACCAACAGCATCCCTGACTCATACCTCGGGAAGCAATGGGGTGTGTGCCATATGAAGTATCCGCCCGGTATGTCTGTGTGTTGTAGGCTCACTTACTGTCCTGTGTGTGTGTGTGTGTGTGTGCGCGCGTGTGTTTGAAAACAGGCTCCGTCCTCCTGCTGTTTACAGAATGCTCTCGCTTAGTCACAGGAACGGACACATTGTCCTGCTGCCTCTAACACTCCCAGCACACTGCCAGAACAGAACCTGCCCCAAATCCAAGCTGTGTGTTTTAAAGAGAGAGAGAGAGAGAGAGAGATTGTGTGTGTGTCTATTTCTGTGTGTATGTACATAGAAGTGAGATTATATTTGTGTGTGATTTTTAGGGCTCTAGCGATACGTGTATTTGTCCTGAGCCGTTCGGAACAGTATGCAACTTCCTCGGTTTCGGGACGCTCTGAAAACCAAAATAGTCTATTCACATCTAATGTTACTAATAGCACGCGCAGAACGGAAATTTTAGAGTGTATTTTACCCGGAACGTTTTGGCATTGCACCAGTTGTAGCTCGCCAATCGGATTGATTGTTCAAGCTCAATGGACGACGATTCGTGTCAAACTGTATGGCGACATTGTTCCACTGTCGGATATGTCTATGGACGCACTTCTTGTCCTTCTCCTCTCAGCGTTCAGGCAGCCTCTCACTGCGCCACATTAATTACAAATGCTATTGATTATCTATTGCTGCAGATCTTCGACCATATTCGGTCGTAGATAATCAAAGGGCTTGAGCCCTGCTACAAAGTGCCGTCATGTGTCGATTGTCCCTGCCCTGTATACATTATACATGAACACAAGCTGCAGTTCAAGATTATCAACAGGTCAGAGTCCTAAGATGAAGCATGACTGATATTTCTGTTATTTGTTGTTGTTTATTCTGATTTCTCATATTGACAATATGCCAGTGTTTGAGTGCCTAAACTGTTCTATTATTAATCATGCCCAATGAGCCACTGTTGAATGTTTACATTTTCAAAAAAGATTTTTTTGTTTTGTTTTCCCTGCTGTGCCGAAAGCGTACCAAACCCCGACCCCAAAAGCGAGGCATATTCCAAACTGTGGATTTTGTGTATCGTTACTCTAGTGATTTTGTGTTAGTGTGTGCTGGTATTTCAGCAAATGACAAAGTGTGTGTGTGTGTGTGGGTGTGTTGATAAACTGAGAGCTGTAGAGAAAGAGGAAGCATGGAGCAGCAGCCCGCTTGTGCTCATCACAGTCGTGTCTGTGCGACAGGAGGCTTGAGGGGTGACGTGGCGTCGGAGCGGATGCCTTTTCCCAGCCTGTCAGCTGCCACTAAACTGCTTAGTGGAAAGTTACGGAAAAGTTAGCATGGCAGCCATTTTCTAAATCTCAGCAAGTGGCCCAATGCGTTATCTGTTCATTTAGAAAAAAGATGGGTTAGACGATTGCATTTACTTTACGCCATTATCAAATGCATCTTGGCATGAATATAAATCAAGTTTCCTCGAAGGTTAGCCCTCGGTCTTGATTCATTTCCCAAAGTTTACTTTTCGTACAGCCTTAATGCATACATCATTGCTTGAGTGATAGTTCCAAACCCAGACATGCTCCTAACCTTGAGCGGCGCCGTTCACACATCAGTGCTGTTTTGGCTGGCAGCCTCTCCTCGGACCCACGCTGAGCTGCTCCGGCTCCGCGACCCACTTCCAGCGGCTTGCTGACTTTTTTAATTGAGGGCCAGAGTTAAGGGGCTTTGGGGTGAACTGATTCAATCAACACCTCTGCGCCTGACCTTCACAGTGACCACGGGACAATTGAGAGCGTTTTTGGAAGAGGCCGGGCCGGAGGTACGCACCCTGCTGCCTTCACCGGCTCTCGGGCAGAGGGCCAGATAGGCGCCCGCTGTGTGCCTGTGGGGGTGACGACGACCCTCCCCTCCTCTCTAATTGCTGCCCGCTCTCTGCTCCAGAAGAGAGGGCACTCTTTCCTTCTTCGCCTTCCTGCCTATTTCCCCCCCTCCTCGCCTCTCTGCACCCACTCCACCCCAGGCAGCGCTGCCACTTTCATCAGGGCGCTGCCTAATTGCCGTGGAGGTCAGCGAGCCCCACAGCGTTCTGGGAAACGCTGTTCGGTCCCCGCGCTTCTTCTCCGGGTTCTGCTCGAAACAACTCCAAAAATAGTGGCACGTTGGGGACTTTTATTACGTTTTTTTTCTTCTTCTTCTTCTTGTTGGAGAGCGAAATGAGGAGCAGAGAGGGGAAGACGAGACAGACAGGTTCAGAAGGGAGAGAAGGCGGCTTAAAGGAAGAAAGCCTTTTTCTCCCCCTCTCACCCCTTCCTCATCACCTGAGACTTGCGCCTGTCACAGATGTGGGGCGGATCGGGAGCCTCGGGCTCACAGCTGCTCCAGCTGCCAGCCGCCGCGGTCACGTAACGAGCATTAAGCCGCCGTAAGTCATGTCATCATAACCACACCAGCAGCCCGCCACGCTGCCTGCACGACCTGCACACTGAGTCATGCGCTGTGACGTCAGCAGCACCTCAAACTTGCCTCGCAGGCGTCAGCTCTGGCACTTGAGCTATCGGGCTCGAAAGCTGGACGTAATAATACACGTCATCACTCGACTCGCTTGACGTATTAATACACGTCATCACTCGACTTGTTTGACGTATTAATACACGTCATTGCATTGTTGTTTCATGGCTGGCACGGAGCCGTAGTCGTTTTGAATAGTCACCCTTCGCTGACTGCCGGGTGTTTGTCATCCTGACATTTAAGCACGGTTCTGGAGAATCCATTTTAGGACACGCAGCAGGTGGAAGAGCATCTGAAAGAGTGTGTGTGTGTGTGTGAGTCGGCAAGCAGGAGGTTGGAGAGTCTTAGAGTGTGTGTGCAAGTGGGTCGTTAGAAACGTGACTTTAAACAGTTTGCCTAACTGATGCGCTGGCGCCTCATTAGTCCCATCCGCGGGAAACAATGAAACAACGAAGCGATGCCCTTGTGCCATGTGCTTCATCTGTGTGCCATATGAACTGACCAGAATAGCAGCCCATGCTTGGCTGACATCATCTTCCTTCTGCTGGTTCAAAACCGGGCTGGCATCACGAGTACCAGGCCCGGGGTGGCGGCGGCATCATTTGGCTCCTCGGTTCCCCTTCCCTGGTCACCCTGTGGTATCGATCGCGTCAGCTGAGCTGCTGGAACCCGATCTGGTCCTCCGGAGGAGAGTGTTCTGCTCGGACGGGCTCATTTTTCATCCAAACAACCTTTCCTCTTTAACTTCCTCTTCTAAATGCAACCTTGGCGCATTAGTGGAGGGAAAGTAGGTCGGACTACTTGACCACCAACAAGTGGTTCTCCTCACTTTGTGTTTTTATAAAAGCTTTTCTTTTTGGGGTCTCACTCGAGGTCAATTTCTAGGGTGTGGAGTTTAGAATGAACAGGTTACCCATTCCCCCAGAGCTCATTCACTAATCAGAGTTTTGTATTTCTTCACTATACTTTCACTTTCACTTTCACTAAAATGATGGAGAAACCGCCATGTACAGAACACCTCCACACGTTCATTCATTCGGTTATGCAGCTCTTGTTGACACACAACCCAGAACAATCGGGTTCTGTCATCGGCCATCAGATTGAATCTCAGCGTATGGAAGGTGCAATCTCACCGGATTAGTTCATGCGTAATCTAATGTGTGTTTTAGCCTCAAAAACATCAGGCAGGCTTTACGCGGCCCAACTCAAGATCACGGAGGACGGTCTTTTTAAAAGCAGGTTCTCTCCTCAGATTAAATCGACACAAAAAGGCTTAAGCTGATTTCAGCACTGTCTTGGCTTTATTTGTGCTGCCAGTTTGAGCTGTATTTGGTACAGGCTATACACTGTGTTGTGGTTATGCAACAATTATGCAAGTTTTAATCAAGGCCTTTGATATTACTCGATGGTAATGTGCTTTCCCTGAACTCAAGCACTCTCGAGGACAGAAAGGCCTGAGCTGGTTTAGCATGCACTTTTGTTTAGGCACCTCTGTGTTTTACCATCAGTGGCTCAGCGTGTGGCAGTGGTACTGTATGCTTTCTCTTTCCCCTGCTGGATTATTACCACCACTCTGGTGTGTGCGCGTGTGTGCGTGTGTGCGTGTGTGCGCGTGTGTGCGTACATGTTCACTGTGAATAGTAGTTTTTTTCTTTGCTGCTCTCTCATTGTGGTTGAGAGCCGCTTACGTGTCCACAGGTCTGGATGATTGCATCAGCTTCTCCTCGCACTGTTGACCCTTTCGCCATCTGCTTCTGAGTTTGTTGAATTGGAGTCTGGTCGTATGTGAACTGGTGCAGGGCCGACTCCACTGAGCCCTGTCCATCTGCAGTCCAGCGTCGAGCCATTCCAAAAAGCAAACAAATCGTGTCTTGTGTTTTGACTTGACCCAAAGGACTCTGATCCACACAATTCCCCTCAGACGAGATGAAAAGGCACTGGCTATATTCTGCCCAGCGTGCTCCCTATGCTCTGACCACGGTGGGCAGCAGGAGAAAGAGCTCCTAACACAATGATGCATGCTTGCTTTAATATGAAGACATACACAGAAACACACAGAGAGAGAGAGAGAGAAGATGCTGCCAAGCTTAATGGATAGATTGAGGAACTTGTGGGCTTTCCCAGGGCCGAGCTTAAAGTGGTTAGGGACCGATGGTGCATGGAAAAGTCAGAGGGGAAGGGAGAGAAAGAGAGTTCGTGCTACGAATGGAACGGCGGGGTGTATTGAGACATGGAGTATGTGAGCGAAGCGAGAGAGAGGTGAAAAACTGGAGAAAAGCTTGCAGGGAGACAAGAGAGAGAATGGAAGAAAAGGATGGAAGAGGCGGGAGGGAGGGAGGGATGGAGGGAGGGAGGGATGGGGGCAACACTTCTGAAGCCTCTAGAGGAGCTGCCTCAGCGGGGAATCAGGGTCCAGGAGCTCCCCCCTCAGGCTGAGACCTGTAAAGACACACAGTACATGTACACACACACACACACACACACACACACACACACACACACACACACACACACACAGACACACACAGACAGACAGAGAGACCACCATTGGCTTCCCCAACATTCACATTCCTCAGTTACTGATGAAATTACTCCCTCTATCTCTCCTGCTCATATTTCGAAGCCTAGATCCAAACTCTGGCGCGGAATGCAATTTTCTCCCTCTCAATATCAGCTGATTTCATAAGGGCTTCATATCGACCCTTTTAAAATGGCCAGGCACTAACTGTGTTTCAGCAATCCTATCAGAACACTCTAAAATGGTTACCTTCCCCAAGTGATCTGTAAGGGAAAGAGTACAGGTTATTTATGGCATGTTTGATACAGACTGTGGTCCCTGATAAACCATTCCTGTGATGTCCTCTGTATCTCTGATTGCAACCAAGATTTGGTTGAAAATGATAGAGAGTAAGTAAACAATATAGAAATAAAACCATAGTTTTATTAAGAGACATTAGCACGACCACGGGGCGGACATTTTGTTTCGAAACCCGAGGTCTCAAGGCACACATGGCTGCTGATCAAATGTATTACGTTTGAGAATCTGAGACAGATCAGTTCAGGTGGTCGTCTTCAATTAATCTCACTGTCTGTCTAAGAAACTGAAATTAAAATACAAGTAAAGCCCTGGTGGGGGTTGTATCATAAATTGGCAATTTCCATTTTAAAGTGTGGCATTATATTTTGGTCTAATTACATTTCTGAGCCATTTTTGAAGATGGGATTGGACAGCGGAGTGTTGCTTCAGCAACGAGGGAGAGGGAAAGGGTGTGGAGAATAGGTGGGGTGTTTTAAAATGGCGGCTTTGTCGGGCGATGCATATTTGAGCGTGTGTTCACGAGATGATTCACGCACGCAGGGACACCGGCCTCTGTTGCACGCCAGAACGATTACATAAGATCCGACCGCGCAGAAACCGCCTCGCTGCTCGGACACACACACACCCGCACCAGCTGGAGTAAGCTCAGCACGATGCTTACAAACAAACACACACTCACACAAACCCACTAACACGTGCAAACACACATGCCAACACACACACACACGTGTTATCACACACACTCACACTCACACACTCTCACACTTTCACACAACATTCACTGTGCATTCTCACTTCTCTCGTCGTTCCCTCTCGTGCGCATTCTTTCTCAAGGCAGCCCCATGCAGGTGCTTTTCATTGCCCCTCAGAGATAGCGTAGCATTTCATCAAGTAAATGTGTGGAGAATAGTAATGCTTACCGGCGTTTTTGACATACAAACATGCTTGTGTGCCTATGTTGTGCTCTCTCTTTGACACTCTTCATGCACGCTCGCACGTACGAATACACACACAGACACAAGCACGCATGCACACGCGCACGCACACACACACACACACACACACACACACACACACACACACACACACACACACACACACACACACACACACACACACACACATGCGAACGCACGCACACACACACACACACACACACACACACGCACACTTCACCTCATGCCGCTGAGCTTTCATCCGGTCTCCTCTGTTCTCTGAGAGAGCTGAGGCCTGCAGCGACTGTCAGTTTGAAGAGTGTGTGTGTGTGTGTGTGTGTGTGTGTGTGTGTGTGTGTGTGTGTGTGTGTGAGAGAGAGAGAGAGAGACGCAAAAGAGGAAAAAAGGGAATAAAAAGAGCCAGTAACAAAGGAGAGAGAGAAAGATAGTTTGAGAGAAGCAGAGAGAGATCCACAGTGGAAGCAGAGATAGAGGAAGAAAATATGAAATGAGGGGAAAAGTGAACTAAGACTAGGAAAGGTTGTGTGTGAGTGAGTTTAATACATTCTTTCTGTTAGTGCCCTTTGTTTGGCCTGTGTGTGTGTGTGTGTCTCCATTTCCTCCCAGTGCCACTTGTTGCTCTGACACATCATTGGTGGAACTGACTGACTGACTGTCTCCGCAGGAACAAACAACAACAATAACAACAACAATAACAACAGCAACTTAAATGAGCCCTCCGGAAACTTAAACAGCAAGCGCCGGTACACAAGATCAATTTCCATCGGGAAGCCTCGACCCAGTTCCCCTTCTCCTCTCCTCTGTCTCTTCCTCTCCCGTCTTCTTCCACTCATCCCCCTCTTCCTCCCGACTCCCCCGGCTCCCCTTCAGTCCGAGCCGAGAGGAAGTGTCTGCATGAACGAGATTGCCTTCGCCAAAAGACAATCTTCTCCTAAGTGCCTCTCCATTTAGGCGTTGACACGCGATACACTGCAGTTCACTTTGCTCAGCCCGCCTGTCTGTCTGTCTGTCTGTCTATATGTCTGTCTTATCTGTCTGTCTGTCTGTCTCCTTGTCTGCCTGCCTGCCTGTTGCCTGTTCTCTCTGGAACAGAAGTCTGCCCTCCGGGCAAGGAGGTTCAGTCTGCAGACACACAGTGCTGGAGTCCCCCTCCATGCTGGTGCAGAGACTGGGTCTATTTCTATTCTTATCAGGAAACTAGTTCATCTATATGGTGCCTGGGCAGAGTCCCTACTGAAGGAAAACTAGGGCATTGGGTGCTATAAGGTCTTTCTGGCCAGGGTGATGATTTGTATGAGAAGGTCTGTGTCTCATTATAACCCACCGCTGAAGAGTTCGCAATGCCCTTTGGTTACATAAGAAGAGAAGAGAAGGAGAGAGAGAGAGAGAGAGAGAGAGAGAGAGAGAGAAAGAAAGATATATTGTGATGGGCTAAGAGAGATATCAGCCGTGGTCCCTGGGTGTGTTTCTCTGACGCAAACGAAACGGTGGGCTCTGCAGTCATAACCTACTTTCTGCTCCGCTCCTCAACTTTCCCTTTTTTTTCCCACCCTGCTTTGCATCTTTGGGTGGAGGGGGGAGGGGGGAGGGGGTGCTTGGATGCGGTAGAATGAGAGGTCTCTGTTTCCTCTCCAAAGCTATGACCCAGGGCTTGTCCTTTGGGCTTTGTACATTTTGTTAATGATCCAGAAAAGCGTCAAGTGTGTAAACCCGTTTTAACACGGTGCTTTTTACCCAGTGGCAGTCTGTGCCGCCCACTGAGAGTTGGGTCATTTAGGGATGAGAGGATGGATGATGATGATGACGATGAGCTGACGCAATCCCCATTCATTTCTAAAGCAAATACTGAGAAAGACTCTCACTTCTCTACAGGTCACCAACTTTCATTTCGGTGTCATTGGTGAGCTGCCTGTGTTCTGCTACTTAGCCCTTATGTGCTCATTTATCCATACTTCAGCCCTTATGTATTATGCTTTGGACAAAAGCGTCTGCTAAATGACTAATGTAAATGTAAAATGTACTCTTTTATCCGTACTTCAGCCCTTATGTGCTCTTTTATCCATACTTCATGCTCCATTCCCTGTGTTCTGCTGCAGGCCCGCTACAAGCAGAGTCTGGACCCCACGGTGGACGAGGTGAAGAAGCTGTGCACGTCGCTGCGGCGGAACGCCAAGGAGGAGCGCGTGCTCTTCCACTACAACGGCCACGGCGTGCCCCGGCCCACCGTCAACGGGGAGATCTGGGTCTTCAACAAGGTGAGACGGACACACACACACACACACACACACGTAACCACACATGAACATAGACACACATAGACATGTTCATACGTCTGGGCCCACACATACACACACACACACACACACACACACACACACACACACACACACACTCACTCCACGTCACACACAAAGGCACGCACCTGCAAATGCACTCATAACCACAACCACAAACAGACACACACTGGCATTTTATCATACATACATCCATTGAATACATCTCCATTTGTTAGCTTTCTTCACTATAAGCTAGTTAACTATCTGTTAGCTATCTGCACATATAAATTGGAGACCTCAGTATGCAGAGTGTTGCACGCTGACACACACACACACACACACACACACACACACACACACACACACACACACACACACACACACACACACACACACACACACACACACACACACACACACACACACACACACACACACACACACACACACACACACACACACACACACACACACACACACATGCACACTCTCATCCGGCAGGCAGGCAGGTCTTTGTTTCATAATATTTCATCAGAGCATACTGTGGTGCTCAATCTGACAGCCCTGCTGTGCCCTGGCACCTACTACTGGCACTGCCCACAACCCTGTGGCACCTGCACCAGGCACTCACTCTGCTCAGCAACAACATCCCCTCCATCTCTCTCGCTCTCTCTCTCTCTCTCTCTTTCTCTCTCTCTTTCTCTCTCTCTTCTCTCTCTCCATCTCTCTCTCTCTCTCTCCATCTCTCTCTCTCTCTCCATCTCTCTCTCTCCATCTCTCTTTCTCCATCTCTCTCTCTCCATCTCTCTCTCTTTCTCCCTCTCTCTCTCTCTTTCTCCATCTCTCTTTCTCCATCTCTCTCTCTCATCTCTCTCTCTCTCTCTCCATCTTCATATCTCTCCATCTCTCTCTCTCTCTTCATCTTCATATCTCTCCATCTCTCTCTCTCTCTTCACCTCCATATCTCTCCATCTCTCTCTCTCTCTCTTCATCTCCATATCTCTCCATCTCTCTCTCTCTCTCTTCATATCCATATCTCTCTCTCTCTTTCTCTCTCTTCTCCATCTCTCTCTCTCTCTCTCTCCATATCGCTCTCTCTCTCTCTCTCTCTCTCTCTCCTCATGTCTTCTCGTGTCACTATATGTCACCAGGTAAAATGACTGAAGTACAGGCGCTGGATCTAAAGCAGTGTCAAGCTGTGATCGAATCAGTCAGTGTCTCCTGACACCACACCTTCAAAAAGCGTTTTCTCCCTAAACTGAAAGAGCTCACGCCTTTGGTCTCTTTAGGGAAAGCCAAGTTGGTCGCCGCCTGCCCTTCCACTTCATTCTGAGCGTGTGTCTTCTTGAGATTTAACCAGGGTGTCATGGTGTCAGTGACCGATTAGGTTATTCGTTCTCTCTTCTGTTCCTTCCTTGTATTCTTCTCTCTCTCTCTTTCTCTCTCTCTCTCTCCCTCCCCTCTGCCTGTGTCTTCATTGAATGTTTCCGGCACCTAATTGGGTCTTCTGTTTCTGTCTTTCCCCTCAGAACTACACTCAGTACATCCCCCTCTCCATCTACGACCTGCAGACCTGGATGGGCAGCCCCTCCATCTTTGTGTACGACTGCTCCAACGCCGGCATCATCGTCAAGTCCTTCAAACAGTTTGCCCTGCAGAGGGAGCAGGAGCTGGAGGTGCGAGAAAACACGCACGCACGCACGCACGCACGCACGCACGCACGCACGCACGCACGCACGCACGCACACACACACCTTGTTGTGCTGAATACACTCAGATGTTCACACACACACGTCATTTTGATGTTTGACGTTTGAAGATGTGCACACAGACAGAGGTTAGACTTCCCTACACGTACTAAAACTGGCATGTGGATCAGTATTTACACACACTGCGCCGCCACCGTCTCTGTGTGTGCGTCTCCCAGCTGATCAACCAGCTCCGTCTTTTCCCACTCCTCATGTTTTCCTCAGCAATGCCGCTCTTCCACACACACACACCCGTCCCCTCCCTCTTTCTCTCTCCTCTCTTCCACACTCACACACACACACACACCCCTCTTTCTCTCTCCTCTCTTCCACACACACACACACACACACACACAACACACACACACACACACACACACCCTCTTTCTCTCGCCTCTCTTCCACACACACACACACACACACACACACACACACACACACACACACACACACACACACACACACACCCCTTTCTCTCTCCTCTCTTCCACACACCCATATTCTTCCTTTTCCAGTCCATAAGTTCTGGCCTGCTGGCGATTATTGTTGTTTATGAGACTAGTCTGCCAGATATGAGCTCCCCGCTCAGTCTCTGAGACGCTCCACTCTACTCCAGCTGAGTGTGTGTGTGTTGGGTGAGTGTGTGTGTGTGTGTTGGGTGAGTGTGTGTGTGTGTGTGTGTTGTTTATGAGACCAGTCTGCCAGATATGAGCTTCCCCGCTCAGTCTCTGAGACGCTCCACTCTACTCCATCTGATCAGCTACTGGGCACGTGCTCATTGATCGCTGTGATCGTCTCCTGCCGCCAGACACGTTCTGAACGCTCACGTCTATTAGGGACTCGTCTGAGTGTGTGTGTGTGTGTGTGTTGGGTGAGTGTGTGTGTGTGTGTGTGTTGGGTGAGTGCTTGTGTGTGCATGCTGACTCGGCAAGGTCAGCCAAAAGGAAATGGAGTCTGATGGGGAGAGTATGGATCCTCAAGTCTGAAGGCTGAAGTCAGCGTGCACTTATGTGTCATATGTGGATTCGGTTACATTGCCACGTGCTTGTGTGTTATATATGTTACACAACATATATGTGTTACTTTACATACAACAACACATCACTGAATGTACCTCTTGTGAAGTCTGGGTTTATGTTTCATGTTTAGTTAGATCCAGAGGGCCCCAGGCTTTGGTGGCGGAAACTTGGCAAAAATGGCCTAATCCGGTGGGGTTGACTTAAAGTCAGTAAATAAAAAATTCTGCCAAGGCATGGATTTTGGACATAGGCGTGGCAACATATTGTTCTCTGGCAGGCAACATTTGCATGAGCCAATCGCAAACCATCACAGCCCAATTCTGATTTATCTATATGGAAAAAATTAAATCACGTTCCCTTTGAGTGGTGCATTATGCGTACATATTTCTGTACAAGGAAGCAGGAGCAAACCTGTGTTATGGGCTAATGCAATTCATCTATCTTGGCTATCCTCAAAGTTAACACATACCCTGGCAGGCTTTCAAAAAAGAAAAAAAATATTATTTTAAAAGGTTAAACCTCTCGTTTTAAAAACTTGAGCACCTGGGAATAGGTAGTCTAATTTGTCAGACCTAAATATAATGCAGTCAGCAGTAAACGTATATCATCCAAGATGGAAATAAACAATGATGACTTTTCTTGTTATTTCTATTCAGATAAGGTAACCTAATTAGACTAAGGCAGAATAAGAAATGCGTACCACACAAGCGCATTTTCCACAAAATGTTTCTTTTTTTTATGTCTGCAAAGGAATGTAGAGATTTCATTTAGGTTGTTGCAGGTGTTCAAATCCATCAACACAGTTTCAGCTCAACAGCACCAAATGGCCTACAGTTTCAGCTCAACAGCACCAAATTACCTACAGTTTGTTGCCAGAATAGTTCTCAGTGAAGAAGAGTAAGTAACCTGTAACAAACGTAATATGCTGTTGCAGTTAATGCTTAAGACCACCCTTTTACATTACCACTCCGTTTGTATCTAATTGGGGAAAAGAATACTAAGTACTGGCCAATCTAGTTGCTAATGATGGAAGCAAGGCAGGCAGGTGCCATATGGTGTTGTTTTTTTTCTAGGTTTTTTCCCCCCCATCACTTTTTGGTCGGTGATATCATCATATACTTAGACTTCACCAATCCACATGAAACTTTATATGCTTGCCCCACATGTCTGATACGGCTCAAAAAACATGTTGCCATAAGTCTAGGGCGCACCTTACCCTAGGTCATTACGATTTATTTATGCAGTGGGACCCCCTAGTGAATGATGTTCAAAGCAAACATCTAGCACTTCACTAGCCAATGTCTTGGGATGCAAAGGTTTGAAACTTCAAGAAACTTGACACCCTACATCACTACCAAATTCTCTGGACGCACGCCAAATTTTGTGACATTTTGTCCATAGGTAAACTTATGATAGTGTATACTCCTAACCTGTTATACATGTGGTGCCTTGGCCTTTATGTAGCATTTTCTCTACATTTAGTATTATATTCAAACATATGCTTACCTTCTACTAATAATTCTACATGTACAAATATACAAATGCATGTTTTTGAAACCTCTGTAAATATCACTCACTTTCCTTTCGAATGTTTGGACTTTTGCCAATGCTATGGTTTGATATTCTCATAGTGTAGTTCTTTCGGCACCTATCATTCATACTTTCCATTTTTGATCTTATTTGATAATGTTGAAGTGCTAGGGTGCTGAAAACAATAGGCACCTGTTACTTCAAAGCTTTGTGACCGTGCACATTTAACACTCTTGGAAAGAGTTGGGTGGGAAGGTTGAGTTAGATAGTGATGCATCAGAACCCCTGGAATTTGAGCATCGCTTAGAACCAGAGGATTGCAGCCAGTCTGGATACGATTTGATCGAACCTTGTATTTGAGTGTGCTGTGGTCGAGGTTATGGTGTGTGTGTGTGTGTGTGTGTGTGTGTGTCTGTGTGTGTGTGTGTGTGTGTCTGTGTCTGTGTCTGTGTCTGTGTGTGTGTGTGTGTGTGTGTGTGTGTGTGAGTGCAGGGCATGATGAAGGGCAGCTGTTGGGTAAACTCCTGGTATGAACAGGTCTCCAGAGCCGTCTCTTTCGGCTCGCTGCCAACAGTGAAGAGTGTGCATCTGGAGGGGGATGAATTAGTAATGGGCCCTCAGTTTGGGTAGGACTTTTTTTCTACCCCATCCGTCTTCCTCCACTCATAATTTTATTTATTTATTTATTTATATTTTACTTTTTTATCTCGGCTGTGGCAACGCCGCTGAATTTTTATCATCATAGCCGAAGCGCCCCTCAATTATTCATGGGAAAGTTTTTGAAAGTGTGGTAGTGTTGCTGTGAGACAGAGACTGTGTGTGTGTGTGTGTGTGTGTGTGTGTGTCTGTGTTCTGTGTATCTGTGTGTGTGTGTGTGTGTGTGTGTGAGTGTGAGGAGCGTCTTTGTAGGAGAGCCAATCAGTCATTTGGGGCTCAGTGGGAGAGTGTAATAAGGGTTCCGCAGGTCACCTGAAGTTTATTTTTTCTCTAACCATACAAAGACGGCCTCTGAAGGATACACCTAACATCCAACAGATACTCACAGGACGTCAGGGTGGCCCTTCTCTTTACAACGTCTTTGATGGGGTTGGCACTGTGTCCTAACGGGACAACACTAACTAAATTATATTCTGAGGGCAATCAGGGTGCACGCGCTGTTTTGGGGGTACATGTATTCTGAATGCTGGATGCTCATCGTGACTGAAAGGTTTTGTCAGGCTGCTGAATAGGACAACCAAAAATAGTAATTGTCCTTGTCTGGCAGACTCACTGCCTGTGTGTTTGGCTCCTGTCTGACTGTGTACACTCTAGGCCTGCAGACGGTCAAGGGGAGACGCTAGGTAGTGATGTCTGCCTTGCTGTCTGGGCCAGACTCATGAATGTGGCATCTAGAGAGAACCTAAAGAGGGGGGAAAAGACATTTTTGAGTGACCGTTAGTGAAATATTTAAGAGAGCTCCCTTCCCTGGTAGAGGGGTTGACCCTTTGGGCAGGAGGGGTTTGCATAGTCCTCTTTTTCTCCTTCCCTGTCTGTCTTAAACATTCTGTCTTTCCTGTGGAGGGAGGGAGGGAGAGAGGGGGAGAGAGAGAGAGAAAGAAAATGCCCAACCTGGAAAACCAGCGATAAATGAAGAGATAACATTGAGGACAGAGAGAGAGAGTGTGAGATGGAGAATGAGATGGAAAGAGTGAGAAATCAAAACGCTGATAGATCAGTGATTAGAGAAGAGAAACGTGGGCAGGAGAGACGATGAGATAGAGAGATAGAGATGGGGACATGGAAAGGAGAAAAAGAGGGGGAAAAGAGATTGAGACGGAGAGAGAAAAAGTAAAAGGGGAGAGGGGAGAGCCACAGTCCATCAATAACAACTTAGAGCCTGACAGGCGAGGCAGGGGTGCAAACAGAGGGATGGGAGCCGCTGACAGTTTTCCCTTCTTCAGCTTTTTAAGGAGTGCTGTAATTGAATTGCACCCATGTCCTCTCCCTCTCCATCTCTGTCATGGGTATCTCTTTATCTCGCTCACTGTTGTGAATTCACTCACTCACTCGCACACACACACAAGCACACGCAAACACACACGCAAACACACACGCAAACACACAAGCGCACACACACACACAATCACACAAACAATCACACGCTCACGCTCACACACACACACACACACACACACACACACACACACACACACACACACACACACACACACACAAACAAATTAAAGGCGCTCTCTCTGCACCCACATGAGAATGTCCTGTCTTTTGACAGTTCTGACTGCAGAGAGCATGAGCTGTTGTGTCTGGCGCTGACTGTAAGTCAAAACAACAGTGAGTCCAGAGGTCAGAGTGTCTGAAAGGCTGCTGTGTTTTCACAACACTGCCGCTGCAGCAGAAACAGGGCTGTTGAGGAGTGCACACTTTGTTCCCTGTTTGTTTTTAGCTCCCCCGGGGGACCAGGTGCAGTGTGTGTGTGTGTGTGTGTGTGTGTGTGGTGTGACCTAAGTGAGCAGGTTCATGATGACTTCCTGTGGTAGGACGTGATGCTGAGTGGCTGATGAGCGAGCGAGCGAGAGTTGAGTTTGTTCCGGAGTAATAAAAGATTCAGGAGGAAGTCCAAGCAGGGAGTCCCCTACAAGCCACGCGTTGGCTGTGTAGCATGGCCTGATACACGCAACCGCCACTGCTTACATAAGCCCCAGAGAGCCCCGCAGAGCCCCGCAGTCACAGTCACTTACACACGTACGTTATGTGTTGCCATGTCAACATTGATACTCATTTTATTGGATATGCGAAGGAAATATTCATGAATTAGATTGCAAGAATTGGGTTATAGAGAATACAGTGTGTGTGTGAGGGGGGGGGGGATGGTGTGGTGTGTGTGTGTGTGTGTGTGGATGTGTGTGTGGATGGTGTGTGTGTGTGTGGATGGTGTGTGTGTGTGTGATGTGTGTGTGTGTGTGTGTGTGTGTGTGTGTGTGGATGGTGTGTGTGTGTGTGTGTGTGGATGGTGTGTGTGTGTGGATGGTGTGTGTGTGTGTGAGTGTGTGTGTGTGTGTGTGATGGTGTGTGTGTGTGTGTGTTGGGATGGTGTGCTGTTTGTGTCAGGCAGCTGACTTGCAGCCTCTGTGTCTTTTCAATTATACACAGCCGGTTGCCTGCTAGATATCTCATCACTCAAGGAACACACGAAACATTATACATAGTCTTGCATTTTTCTCTCCCTCTCTCCCGCTCTCCTTCTCTCCGCCTATTACCTCTTCTTCTCTCCAACCGTCATCTTTCAACCTATCTCCCCGTAATCCCCTGGGTTAAACACCTTCATAAAGACCTCATAGACCAAAAATGCAAATCTAATCCCCATATATGAATATGAAGCCCATTATTTTTCCATTCAAATGCTAATACTCCTCCCCCTTGCAATTGCTTCAAAACCCCACATCATTACCGATAATACCAACGGAACAAATGCCCTTGACTCCATAGTGTGGTTTCATAGGTTCCGTTAGCCTGCCCGTTAACACCGCTTTGATTGGGGGGAGTAGCTCATATCCGACCTTGTGGATATCGTCTCATGGTGATGTGGTTGTCAGAGGGTCGATGTGGTAGAGACTCTTAACCTTTCTGGAGCTGTTAGCGGTTTATCAGTTTGATCAGCCCCAATTGTGTGGCCCTTTCATCTTTTGGCTCTGTGTTTGCGGAGGAGAAAGAGGAGGAGGAGGAGGGGGGGGATGACTTTGACATCAGCAGCGATCCTGGAGGCCTGCTGTTTGGGGCACTCAGGATCCTCTGGTGGTTTTCCTGCATGACAAAAGCGCACTTTTCATGTTATAGTTTTGTGAGTCTGAGACCCTGGCGTGTTGCACTGTGTGTGTGTGTGTGTGTGTGTGTGTGTGTGTGTGTGTGTGTGTGTGTGTGTGTGTGTGTGTGTGTGTGTGTGTGTGTGTGTGTGTGTGTGTGTGTTTGTGAGGGTATGTGTCAGATGAACCTCTGAATGTATATGTGTGTGTGTGTTTGTGAGGGTATGTGTCAGATGAACCTCTGAGTGTGTGTGTGTGTGTGTGTGTGTGTGTGTGTGTGTTTTTGCTGCTTTTTCTTAGCTTTTTCTCCAGCTCCATCCCTCATGAATAATTGACAAACAGGTGATGGATGCATTGGCCCTATACAAAGCAGCAGGCTCCAAAGTTTGATCTTTGTAAGTGAATGTGTGTGTGTGTGCAGGAATGCACTGCTGCTGGATGTCTGGGTGTGTGTGGTAATGGTAGTCCCCACGGATCGCTCTCATGAATTAGTGTCACTCAAAAAAATATTTGCCGCAATTAAATTGTAGCCTAATATCCCATCTGAAAAACCCTGCCACAGTGATTGTCATGGTAATTTGTAGGATTACAATATGCTAATGTGTTAATTACGGTGGGTGTTTTTGCACGCTCCATCCTATCTTGGCTCTGGGGCCATATTTGCCATAAGGATTATATTGCAGTGCACTATCCAGCGCCGTAGGAATGTATTACCCGACACTCTGATTTGTTGGGCAGACCGCTAAGTAGCGATGTTTTTATTAGACAGATTGCCTGTGTTTCATTGTACAGGAGCCATACATCATTTTAAATAGGCCAAGGGAATCAAGGAAACAAAGAAGAAACAATGCGGCAACCGGTTGTGACATGTGAATTGGTCCATTTGTTCTGGTAGATTTGACAGCAGCTCTTTTAAGTCATACAATGGATTCACTTATATTTACCCTGCTGTGTTATAAGATAACGTTATTCTCTGTATGCACATGTGTCAAGCTATATATCCTTTCTTTACCACCGAGAAAATATCTTCACGTCTTGAAAACAAACTTGATTCTCTGAAATGACATGTTAAAACAAACCTGTTAATTTCAAGAGTCTGCTGAAGCGACTTAACTTTCTCCAGACCGAAGGTACTGATGTTTCTTAAGGGGGGGGCCAATTAGTCTTGCAGAAGTAGCTCATTTGGATGTTAGATATGACCTTTAACTGTAGGTAACTGAATCGTGCAGAAACACTGAGACTTAATTCACACCTGACAGTGTGAGTGTGGTGGTATGAACAGTAACCCTGAGAGCACTTACTTTTCTCAGAGATAGCTCCTGTAGGGAGAGATGGAGGGAGGGGGAGAGGAAGAAAGAGGAAATGGAGAGAGTGGAAGACGGAGTGGAGGTGAGGCGAGGGAAGATAGAGGTGAAGAGAGTTGGACAGATATATGGGCCGAGCGTGAGCGTGTGGCAGCCTCTCGGCGTCAGGGGCCTCAGTAGGGGATGCTGCTGGCTGGCAGCTCCACGGAGGGCTTCCAGCACGGGGCCCCCAGCCACTGTACCGCATCCAATTACCTCACACCTCCAAGCACACACAGGACCAGCGCCCAGATCTGCTTTAAAGCAGCCCTCAGACAAAGATGATGACACGATGATGATGAGCTTTCAAGAAGCGGGTTGGGGTGTATGTGTCTGTCTGTGTGTGTCTGTCTGTGTGAGTTGATTAGGAATCAAACGAATTGCAGTTTTTGCAGTTTATACATTTCATGTTTATACATATTCTTAGTATATATGGGGTTGAAGCCATTTGGGATAGTCATGTTTTGAGTAGTAGTATTTGAAGTAATGAAGCAGCAGTTTTAATAGATAGCAATGTAATGCAAATTTCAGGGCAGTATCATGCTTGCAGCTTTCATCATTAAATGGAAATATTTCCTCTCTATTTGGTGGTAGTGGGTGTGGGTGGGTGTGAGTTTGTGTGAGTTTGTGTGTGTCTGTGAGTTGTGTGTGTGTGTGTGTGTCAGTGAGTTTGTGTGTGTGTGTGTGTCAGTGAGTTTGTGTATGTGTCAGTGAGTTTGTGTATGTGTACACACATCTAGGCTGAGCTTGTGTGTTTGTATGTGTATATGGCAGTGTTTAAGTAAGTGAATGTGTGTGTTTCTTTTCTTTTTCTTGCATAGCCATGCCAGGCGGTGTGTGTGGGTGGGTGTGTGGTACAGCTGCCATGGCATGACTCAGCACACTGATGGCCTGTGTCTGCTGCCTGCTGCAGCAGTTCAGGCCCAGCGTTCGGCACTTTAAACACAGAAAGGGTTTTAGCACTTCTTGCGATTCTGGCATTTTTTTTTGCTGTGAAGAGGCTGCGAGATGGCCATGTGAACGACATGGGGCTCATTTAATCCTGGGCGTGTGAGCTCTGTAGTGTGTGAGGCTTCACAAAGAGAATGTAACAGTTATGGAGGGCATGAATAGTGTAGTGCATAGTGGATTCTTTAAGAGTTGACATTTTTAGAGTTTAAGTATTTCTGGGCATTTTAAAAACATTTTTGGCTCATGTGATTATTTTTTACCCCAGGACTTTCATCCTGCAGTCATTGGTCTACCTTGTATCAAATTGGTAGTGTTTTAATGTTATAGAAAAATAAGTCGTCGTTTTATATGAAGGCATACTTGGGAGTGTTTGTCTGTACAGTTTTTTTTTTTTTATCCAGTCTGCTGGTTTAAGCACTCACTCGTCGCCGTTACTGTTTGAAGATAAACATGTTTCGCAGCTTTTTGATTGAAATAATTCAGCAATGCATGATCTACGATGATTACCTTGTCAGACTACGTTTACTTTCATTTGTGTTGGTGCTGCTTACATCAAACCAATGAGTTTCTCCTCAGTTCCACTAATAACTGTTATTACACTGTTATAGCACTGTGTTGTAATTACATAGTAGTTACACTGTAGTAGCAGAACCGTGAAACTTATTCCAAGACTAGTCTCAACAGGTTCCATTTTAGAGGTGATTGTGTGGTATCACATGCACAGCAGATCAGTTTGGAGCAGATCAGTGCTTGGCCATCGGGAGAACACTACACCCTCAGGGCTAGCGAGGGGAGAGAGCTGTGCCACGGATTGAGTGCGATGCATTATTAACCGTGTTCATCCCAGTCCCTGTGCCCCCCGATGGCACTTTAGAGCCCGGATGCCACTCTGCCATCCAGCCTCCTGCTTTGTGCTTCAAAGCCCGTGTGGACGTACCTGCCCGCTTTATGGGCTGATCGTGTCATTATGACCGCTGGCGCTTGCTTGCAGTGCAGTGCTGCTGGGAGGCTTATGATGCCGAAGCAGTGGTACTCCTTTACGATAATTTTTCCGTCTGTCCCTTTTCTGTCGTTCTCTTCCCTATCTGTCTTTTTGTGGTCTTTTCTGTACTCATCTTTTTTCCTCTCGTCCCTTTTTTTTGCACTCCCCCACACTTGTCTCTCTAAGGTCGTTTGTCCGTCTCTTTATCTCTCTCCGTCTCCTCTCAGTCTCTGAATGCTTTTCTCGCAGTCTCTGTTCGTTTTTCCCCCTCTTCTCTCCCCATCTGGACTCTTTGTGGCTCTGTCTCAATGACTCGCTCTGTCTAACTTTGGTAGATAACTTTCCGCCCACACATCATGTTATATTAGCTTCTTTTGTCCATGTTTGGCGCGCAGTTTTCTCTGGCTGATTACCTGGCCGGTTCTCTGGGTCCTTACTCTGAAGTTTTTCTTAATTCTTTCTCTCGCTCTCCCTTCCTTCCTTCCCTCCTTCCCTCCCTCTCTCTTTCTTTCGCTCCTTCCCTCCCCCTCCATCTCTGTTCAGTGTTTGTATACCTCTCTCCGAATCTGTCTCTAATTGTGTGTCCATCTCTCTCTCCGTCTGTCCTAGGTGGCGGCCATCAACCCTAACCACCCCCTGGCTCAGAT
Organism: Clupea harengus; assembly: GCF_900700415.2. Taxonomy (NCBI): domain Eukaryota; kingdom Metazoa; phylum Chordata; class Actinopteri; order Clupeiformes; family Clupeidae; genus Clupea; species Clupea harengus. The sequence goes on from NC_045177.1 coordinate 8,936,685, forward strand.
GCCCCTGCCCCCCTCCATGAAGAACTGCATCCAGCTGGCGGCGTGTGAGGCCACTGAGCTGCTGCCCATGAACCCTGACCTCCCCGCTGACCTGTTCACCTCCTGCCTCACCACACCCATCAAGATTGCCCTCCGCTGGTGAGACACACACACACACACACACACACACACACACACTCACACTCACACACTCACACTCACACTCAAGCACACACACACACACACACACACAAGCACACACACACACACACACACACACACACACACACAAGCACACACACACACACACACACACACACACACACACTCAAACACACACACAGACAGACACAGACACACACAGACACACACACACACACACAGACACACACAGACACACACACACACACACACACACACAGACTGCACACATAATGTAACCATCAACAATGCCATCAGTGCTTCACCCATCAAGAGTTACACACACACACACACACACACACACACACACACACCCATGCCCAACCGGTGTGCATTCACACATGATGTGAACCAACAATCCCTCTAAAGAAGGCTGTTCATTGCCAGTTATGAGGCCAGTATATAATATATTGCACAGCATACACACATCTTCCCTTCTCTCTGTATGCAAGTGTTGCATACGCTGCACACCCACAGACTCTTGACTCATGTTGTATACCTTAAGCTAACTTTTAATACTAAACATAGGATACTCAAACGCATAAACACCTACACATGCATATTTATACACTTTAAATGCCCAAGGCCTGTCTAAATGATCTTTACTTGTTTGGATCTCTTTTATTACCCATAAATAATTAATAGTGTTGATCTCCTCAAACCAAACACATAGAACACATGTGCCCCCCATCCTC
>NC_045177.1:8947559-8990059 GCF_900700415.2 Clupea harengus
CGTTCTTTGGTTCCTCCCTGTCCCATCCGGAGTTTTGTTCAGTCATTGAAGTCACTTTATTCAGACTATCATAGTATCAGAAATGTTTTATTTAGGCACAAACAAAACCTCCAACTTCCTAGAACTTCAGGAGCAGAGGGTTGGCTCCGGCGGCTGTCGAATGCAGTGTGTCCAGAGCTGTGTGTGTGTGTACACACACCACTCTTTCAAAATTCATTCAACATGGCGTTTCAGGGTCAGCATATTAATAAGCCTTCGACAAACAGACAAGAAAGATTATCTTTAATTTCTCCGCGGGCAGACTCGGGGGCCGCGTCCTTGGGACCCGACGCTGACCCGTCTCGGCTTACTGTAAGCTTTGATCTGACTGCGCACTCCGCTCTCAATGCGACCACTGTGGCAGCTGACACACTTCAAACATCGGCCCTCCAGCAGGCACACAGAATATTAATAGCGAAAAGCAGTAGGTTTTTGAGTTGACGTTCACACAGAGAGCTCAAGATTTCTCACGGCCACCTTCACGTCTTCAAGCCTGTCTGCAGCAGGACGTCACGGAGGCCACTTATCCACAGGACCCCCTCAAGCTGTGTGTGTGTGTGTGTGAGTAGAAGCCACTTATCCACAGGACCCCCTCAAGCTGTGTGTGTGTGTGTGTGTGTGTGTGTGTGTGTGTGAGTGGAGTAGAAGCCACTTATCCACAGGACCCCTTCAAGCTTTGTGTGTGTGTGTGTGTGTGTGTGAGTGTGAGTAGAAGCCACTTATCCACAGGACCCCTTCAAGCTTTGTGTGTGTGTGTGTGTGTGTGAGTGTGAGTAGAAGCCACTTATCCACAGGACCCCTTCAAGCTTTGTGTGTGTGTGTGTGTGTGTGTGAGTGTGAGTAGAAGCCACTTATCCACAGGACCCCCTCAAGCTGTGTCGGGGGGCTTCCTGTGCCATATACTGACACGCAAAGACTGGATCTGCATCTGTGAACCGCAGGCACACGCAGTCCCTCTGCTTTTTTTTTGGACGCAGCTAAATAATGGACCTGGCTCATGAATACACGATGTTGACCATTATCTCAGCGCTGGAGGGACTCGACTTCAGTGTCCTGAAATGAGGGAGGGGAACCTCCCAACCAGCCCACTGCGGTGAAACGGAACGGAACGAAACGCCCCAGGCTTTTCCGTAAATATTAGAGCGTTTGAGGGAGCCACTCGCTCCACCAGTGCAAACGTCTGAAGCGGCGGCGGTGGGTGAAGGGGCGATGTGGGTTTTTCCAGCAGACCAGACAGTGGAATTAAGCCCCCTCATGCGCATCGTTTAAGTTGCAGCCTGCTTTCATGAACTAGAGAGAGAGAGAAAGAGAGGGATGGAGAGAGAGAGAGGTATGGAGAGAGAGAGAGAGAGAGAGAGAGAGAGAGAGAGAGAGAGAGAGATATTAAGAGAGAGAGAGCTGTGGCTGTGTGCGGAGCCGTGGCAGCTGTGAGCCCAGGGCTGGTGCCAGCCTCCCTGCCACCCCGGCTCCCCTGCCCTTAAAGATGATAAATAACAAGCGCTTCTGTGCTGAGCCAAGTGGGGGAAGAAAAATAAGGGGCGCCACACACGCTTCATGTGGAAGTTGGTACAGTTGGGTGGTTAGGGAAGGGGAAGGGACTTCCAGCGTCTCCAGATGACTTCCGTGGTGGAGGATAGGCTCTGACTGCACACTGTTCTATCAGGAGTGCTGTTGCAGCCACTAGACTAGGGGGCGCCTTTTTTTGGAAGCAGGTACAGTTGGGGTTGCTGGGGAGGGGTTGGGTAGCGTAGCGTAGCGTAGCGTAGCACACGTGGCTACCGAGACATGCTAGTCAGTGCTGAGGACGGCTCGGGGAGAATGACATTTTGCCACCAGCCTTCGGAGCGGCAGGAGACACTGAGTCACCCGTCACATGGCCCAGTGTCACACTGTTCTTTTGCCAAGAGCTGTCAGACACAGACACAGACACAGACACACACACAAACACACACACACACACACAAGCACACACACACGCGCACAAAGGCACGCACACACACTCACACACACACACACACACAGGCACACACACAAAGGCACACACTTAGATCCATGTATTCTATATAAGCAAATGGTCCATACATTAAGGTCCAATGTCACGGTCGGATGCAGCCCCACTCTTTCCTCGTATTCTTTGAAATTCCAAACGTGTTCATAGTCAAGGGGTCATGGGGTCACTTGTCTTTACCTCACAGTAGTTACATAATGATTCATGTAACACTGCAGATTAATTGAGCATGTCGTGTTCAGTCAGTAACAGTCATCACACATGCCTACACACACACACACACACACACACACACACACACACACACACACACACACACACACACACACACACATCCCCTTCTCAGTTGCACGCTCGAATGCATACATGCACGCACACACACACACACACACACACACACACACACACACACACACACACACACACACACACACATGTACAGACCCTACCACTTGAAACACATGGGCTTGCTTGCACAAAGAAATGGTTTCATTCATCACAGTGAAGGGGGGTGAGATGAAAGGGACAAAGACCACCAGGCCCCCCTGCTAGGCTGTCATTGAACATCTCCTGCTCCCAACAGCGACGCCTCCATGGTAACGTTGACCGCCCAATCAAGGGGACCGTTTCATCTCCCTGTGTGACTCCAGCCCTGTCTCCCTGACGTACCACATCGCCGCTGGAACCATTCCTAATGGATATTTCCCTCCAGCCCCCGCAGCCCCGCACCCAGCCCCCACACCCGCCCGTCTCAGCCCCACACCCTACCCGTCTCAGCTCAGCTGACACCGGGGAGATTAAAGCAAGATTCCCCCGGTTGTTTCTGGACAAGACCCCCCACCGCACGCTCCAAGCATAACGGAAACGCGCGTGACTCAGCGCTATCAGACTGTTAATTACATGCAGTGTCCCCGGCCCTGTTAAGAGAGCTGGGTCTCCGATCGCTGTGTAGCATTACCGCTGGTGGTCACAAAAGGCAGACGTCAAGGTGGATGACATGAAATGACAATATGTAGGTCTAATTGAGGGCAGGGCACGGGTATACGCTTTACCCTGTGTGTTCAGTTCTCATTAATGTCTTGGCACATGAGTATTGACGAGTGACCTGCTTTCCAGATTCATTAGAGTGAGACATGAATCCATGCCTGGCTCCGTTCACTATGTAGGCTAATCACTGGTCATCGGTGGCCATGACTGGCAGGTACCACTTTGCTTGAGATGAACCCTGGGTCTAATTTAGGAGGTGTTGCGGGTGATTCATAAGATGTATGGTTCTCATTAAATTCTTAGTATGAGAGCATGGACCAGTCTTGCTAGTTTAATTAGAGAGAAATGCGTTAATGATTGACTTTCTGTCAGTTGACTTCTGATTCTGATTCCAGTAAGCACTATGGGTATGACAGACTGCATTTTTATTTTTTACCTGTGGATTGAACGCTGAGTTTTTCCTCTTTCTTGTTCTATTCATCAATGACATCGAGTGCTATGATGCCCCCGTCTGTCTCTGCCCCTCAAGATAAGAGCAAGCATTGATAAGCCACGCCACATCTTCAGGATATCCATTTTCTGTCCGTCTCACTCTCTTGTTTTTCCCCCCTGCGCCCTCGTCCTCCTCGTCTTCCTCATCCTCTTCCTCATCCTCTTCCTCCTCCTCCCCCTCCTCCCCGACGCCTGTGGACTCAGAACCTCATTTGTCCTTGTGCTACACGGTGTAAGAGCAGGGCTGCGGCGTGTTGCTTTCCGCCGCTTCGGTGTTGTATTGGCAGGCGCGGTTGGCAGCCGAGCCACACCGATGCGGGTTGTTGTGTGCCCCTTTTGTAGGCATGGCTGCGTGGTGGCAGGCCCAGTGGGGCATGGGCTGGGTCGCCCTCTCACCGCGCTCCACACACACACACACGGTGTTCATTTTGGTGAAATATTGAATAGATATTTCTGCGGCGAACTGCACTAAAGCTTACAGCTCTTAAATTCACTGGTGGTGGTGAGGGGTGTTAATGGAGGCCATTTCATGAGTACAAACATGACAAATTGTAGCACTTTAACACACTGATTAAGCTGCGCAAGTCATAATATGCCATAATATGTTTTAAGACGCATTGGGACAGGAAATCAAATCTGTTATAAATAAAATGCTAATTAACAAATAACATTGCAGCCCAATTATCTATGCTCGTAAAAGATTAGTCTCTTTTGAAAAGAATTGGAAGTTCTGAAAGATTCTGTCATTCGATTCATTGCTTTTTGCACATATTGATGCATTTGTTCAATTTGTGTTTTGAGTTACTTGTTACATTGTCGTATTTAACGACGTTAAATTAGTAGGTTTGAATGAGCCTTTCCTAAAAGTTAGGCAAATAAGAAGTAGTAAGGAGACTGTATTTAGACCTCCCAGCTCTATTTATGTATTTATTTATTTATTTATAGATGACCTCTCAGTTGCCCCCTCTCCCACCTCTTGGCCCTAGGAGATGCATGTGCTTTGCTTGTTAGGAGAGGCGGCCTTGAGACAGCGAGAGGGAGAGAAAAAAAGAGAGGGAGAGAGAAAGAGAGAAAAAAAGAGAGTGAGAGAGAGAGAGCCCAAATTCTATCGACTGGTTTCTACCCTCCATTTGGGAATTTGCGAGGGAGTCAAATGTACTGTGCGCTGGAGACATCCTAGAAAACGCCAGACTCCCACGACACTTAAGGAACCTTCCGGACTAAGGAGCGGTTTAATATACAGCTCTGACAAAACAGACAACAGCACAAAAGCAGTGACGTTTGAGAGGAATACGCGATATGATGGAGTGTGGACGGCATAAAGGGTCCGCTGGATATCAGCCTTTGTGAGCCTCTGGGCCGGCTGCTGCCCCCAGTGCACATGTGATTGAACGGGCGGCATGAAGATGAATGGCTGTTTGGATAGCGGGACGTGCTGCTCTTTTGACGTAAGACATGGGCTGTTGGTGCAGTCCCTGCTCGCCGCGTGCCGAGCGTGTTTGATCTATGAACCCTCTCCAGGAGCAGAGCAAGAAGGCGGGGGGGTGGGGGGGGTGGGGGCTGCCGCAGAGCTTACTGGTCATCTGTCTAATCTGGCCCTCGGGTGTCCCTCTCACCGCCCGATGGGAATGTCACTCGGTTCGCAAAATCATCATCTACCCGGCATGGACCCCACCCCCCAGTCACCACATCATCTTCATCATCTTCATCAACATCATCATCATCATCGGTAGCAGCAGGTCGTGATGTGCTATCGATCTCTCCTCACTCCCACAGCCACACAGCAGAAATGTCGCAGCACAGATGGGAGGAAGAGAGGGAGGGAAAGGAGGATCTCTCTCTCTCTCTCTTTCCCTCTCCTCTCCTTTTCTCTTAGTCCCTCCAGCCCTTTTTCTCTTTTTCTCTCCTCTCTCCCCTCCCTTTTTCTCTCGCTTCCCCTCCTGCGCCTGTTTTGTGTCTGTCGCCCTCCTTCTCGTATTCTCATCCATCAGTTGGGATCTCACAAAGGCTTTGCCTGTAGCCCTGCAGAATTGAAAATGGAAAAGATTTTGGGTCGCAGGACTGGAAGATCTGTGGTTTCCCCTATAGCACAGATTAAATATCAACCCCTATGTCTTCTGAACAGATAATAATAATTTGGACAAACACACACACACACACACACACACACACACACACACACACACACACACACACACACACACACGCACACACCCAAACGACCCCCAGTTTCCTCTGGATCACCTTTTCTGACAGGCATTGTCATTCTCTCCCTCCCTCTTTCTCGCTCCCTCCCTCTTCCCTCTCTCTTTTGCTCCCTCTCACAGTTTGTTCTTGCTCCCTCTCATTCTCTCTCTCTCTCTATCTCACTCTTACAGACACACACACACACACACACACACACACACACACACACACACACACACACACACTTCTCTGACTTCAGTGGTTCGGTTATGAGACTGGGGATGTGGCAGGTGTAATGCTGGCTGTCGGGGTGTTGATTATGGCAGCCGTCGTGCTCTGCGGTTTCTGGTCCTGTGCGAGTGTCAGGCTGCCTGACGGCCTCTCGTCTGCGTCTGCAGGTCCCTGTGTTCATTTGCCAATCGCTGTCACTCATCGAGCGCTAACACCGAAGAACAAACTCTCAGAGAACTTATATTAGTAATATTAGAGCGCATATTAGGATTAATATGCATTCAGCCACTTTCTCAAACTCTGCTATCGACATTCACAAAAACTCTCTTCCTGTCACTCTTCCACCCTCTCTCTCTCTCTCTCTCTCATTCTCACACACACACACACACACACACACACACACACACACACACACACACACACACACACACACCTCAATCCTGGTGTGTCTTGAATGCCAAACTCATATTGGCAGTCTCACTGACCTTCTGGTCACTTCCCTATTCACAGCCCTGCCCTACACAAATGTCATCCGTTAAACCCAACCTGAACTAATATGGGGCACAAAATGGCTCCCTTACCTCCCAGTTTCAGTCCATTTGTTGTGGTTTTACTCAGTCTGTATTTGACATGGACAAGAGTTGGACCAGTTCAGCTGAGTTCAGTTAATAGAGACACTGGCTCTCCTCTCTGCCTCATTACATGTGTTTGCTCATGCTGGAGAGGAGCCTGTGGAGCCGTAATGGCCGCCTAAGCAACAGAGCCATAAAAACTTTTTTTCCCCCCTTTCTTTCATTAGCAGGAACGGCAAGAGCTGCCAGGATTTTGTGTGTGTTTATTCGAAAGCAAATTGGCATTTGTTAACTACTGCAGTAATGTTCCAGATTAGACAGCCCCTTTCAGGCAGATTAAGGGATGGATGGGAGGCTGTGTGGAAGTTCTTGGCAAGCACTGTTGATTTTCATCTTTTTTGTTTGTGATTTTTATGTTAGTGTTAGCTTAATACTAATTTGTGTGTGTGTGTGTGTGTGTGTGTGTGTGTGTGTGTGTGTGTGTGTGTGTGTGTGTGTGTGTGTGTGTGTGTGTGTGTGTGGCCATGTTTCCTATCTGAAGAATACCTGGCAGACTGAATGACAGAAGAACGCCACTGGGGGAACTTAATTGGATCTTCACGGCGATCACAGACACCATCGCATGGAATGTTCTACCCAGAGGTTCGTAATGGCTCTTCATCTATGCGGCATGTGCGCTACATGCACAAGGGCCTCATGTCCCATCTTTATGTTGCTTATTTTTTGTACTATAATGGAGTTGGCTTGGACCATGCTGCAATACTTTTGGCAAAATGAACAGTTCAGTCTAAGTGATTTGAAATGAAAGGTTTATACACAATACAAGCATTATCCTGGAGAGTGCTCGATAATGCTTGTATTGTGTATAAACCTTTCAAGCCAACTCTATTATAGTACAAAAAATAAGCAACTGGGAAACTGATTCACCAGTTACCATACCTTAACTCCAATCAGTACATGTAGGCTTAGAGAGGGAGAACATATTCTTCAAAATGCTTACAAATTATTAAAAGAACATTTCATGTTTACTTAATGCAGCAGTTTACTTTGTTTCCTTGATTAGGAATGATAAATTACCTGAACACCAACAACAGTTTCATAAAAGTCTGTGAAATCATCCCATAAGAGAGATTTAATAGTGATAAGGCACTGGCTAATCTACGCTTTCATTAAGGATACCACACTATTTATCACCATCTCCTTTAAGAACGAAGTGGCCCTCCTCAGTCAGAGTAGGGAAGGAATCTCACAGAGCCTCGCTGCTTCTAAGCCCTTTTAATATTCTATTCTCTTTTTCGGCGCATGATCTGGCACACCAGCGATGGTGGCGGTCTGCGGAGGCGCGGTCGTGGTTCCTCGGGTAAATCGGCAGTGTTAATTAATCAGCAGGCATCAGTGGGAAGAATCTGCCCGGCGGAGGCAAGCCGAGTTTAATCCACCGCGTACACACACACACACACACACACACACACACACACACACACACACACACATTAGTTATTATATCGTTATTATAGCGTGCCGAGAGACAAGGGAAGGGGGGTGTAGGAGGAATAGGTTGGGATCAGAGGGACTGTTGTCCCATTTAAAGTGAATTAAAGAATTGAAGAGCATTCATGTTCGGCTTAAATATCATTACAACCCCCATTCCTGACATCAGTCACAGGCGACGTTCTTTGGCCTATAAACCACACTGTGAAGTTCCTCACCATTGTCCTCACGCAGAAACGTCTCGTTTTGTCTCTTCATTTATTTGATTGACGCCTCCACCCCAGTCCCACTCTCGTTCTCTCATCCTGTCCCGCCTCTCTGCAGACCTCTTTCAGAAGCTCTTCCGGCAGGACCTGCTGGTGGCCAGCTTATTCCGCAACTTCCTGTTGGCCGAGAGGATAATGAGGTCATACAACTGCACGCCGGTCAGCAGCCCTCGCCTTCCACCAACCTACATGCATGCCATGTGGTGAGTCAGCCTTTTCTCATAAATATACACACACACACACACACACACACACACACACTCTCGCACACTCGCACACTCACACACTCTCGCACACTCACACTCTCACACTCACACACACACACACTCTCACACTCACACACACACACTCTCGCACACTCACACACTCACACTCTCACACTCTCACACTCTCACACACTCACACACTCTCGCACTCTCGCACACTCGCACACTCGCACACTCACACACACACTCTCGCACACTCTCGCACACTCTCGCACACTCACACACACTCACACACTCACACACACACACACTCACAAAAGTTGTGCACCTGTTGCACAGTGGGCTCATGACTGGGGACCTCAGACTGCTTACGGTACATCACGTTACCGCCTCGCACTGAAGACAGGCAGCATGTGTGTGTGTGCGTCTGCAGCATGTGTGTGTGTGCGTCTGCAGCAGTGTCAGGAGGGCAGTGTTCTTGTGTTGAAAGCAGAACTTGATGTACTCTAATGTCCTCAGGCTTTTTCCTTCACTGAGGGAACCTCCTCAGAGTATGCCCATAGAAACACAGCAGCCGGCTCCCAACCTATCCACTAGCTGCATATGCTACGGCATACCCAGCAGAGTGCAATTACCATCTCGAAAAGAAAAAAAAAGAATGCTCCTTTTTATTTATTTATGATGACATTTTCCTCTGTATATCTTTGCCACGCATTAAGTTTGCTGCAAGTCCCCTCTGCCCCCCCCCCTTTCCCTCTCTCTCTCTTTTTCTCTTTCCCTCTCTCTCTCTTTTTCTCTCTCCCTCCCTCCCTCCCTCCCTCCCTCTTTCTGTCTTTTTCTCTTTCCCTCTTCCCCCCACACTCGTTGCCTTCATCAGTGTCATGCTGACAACTCAATCTGACAAATCTTCAGTGCGCTGTGCCTCCTGCAGCTGTGCGACTCCACGGCGTGAGTTAGCGAGCATCTCTCTCTGGTTCTGTGATGGAGTCGAGACATGCACCTTCCCCCTCCACGGGCTTTGGACGGGAGGCTTCGTGAGCGATGTTGAAGGCTTTTACCTTTTCATAAAGCGCATTATCACGATAGGGGCGGCACACAAGAGCTTCGCCTTGGCCCGCCGCAAAAACCGAGTTGATCCGATTTAATTCTTCCGGAACTTTCCGGTAGGGCTGAACGATTAATTGCATTTGCGATTTAATCGCGATATGATAGAATGCGATTTTCTAACCGCAACGTTCGCGATTAAAAAACGTGGTCTAAAAAAAAAAAAAAAAATTATAATTTTTTTAAAAAAAAATTTAAGATGGTACATTTTGCACACAGTGTTAAAAAAAGTGCATGCCTAGTGTTTATACTTAAAATTACTTTTTTTAAATTACTTAAATGCACAGTGGCAAAGCCACCGATTTGTTGTTCTTGTTTCTGTAATGAGCAGTTAAATAAAAATGTAAAATGTGGGAAAGAATATTTTACACTAAATGTATCTAATATTGTGTTGTTCATATTTAAATCATTCATTACGTTTTGTTGGGGGAAAAAAGAGGGGAAAAAAAAATCGCATATTAAATCGCAATCGCAATATTTTGGTAAAAAATCGCAATTAGATTATTTTCCCAAATCGTTCAGCCCTACTTTCCGGCACTCTTTGCTGCTTGCCACACTGATAAAGAGTACATCTAAAGAAGAGCAACACCAAGTGGAACTGTGCCTGTGTTAAGAAAAAGAGAGGGATGGGGAGGAGGAGGAAGAGGGCGGTAGGGGAGTGAAAGCAAGGTGTTGATGGATGATAGCGCACAGATGCAAACACCAATTGTTATTCAAATGGCCCCACTCTCTCTTTAATATTAATTTGGGAGGGGGGGTGCATTAAGGAAATAAATTGGCAAGGGGGGAGTCGTTTGGAGGATCGAGCGGGGGCCCCTTGGCGGCGCGAGCCCAACCCTGCACCACGCGGCGCTGCGCCATGATGCCTTTATCACTGGCTCCAGAGGGGGGGAGGCTCCGGGCTGCGGCTCACCGTAAGACCACTGCAGCATGGCGGGGCTGTCTGCGGCTCACCGTAAGGCCACTGCAGCAGAGTCCCTGTCCCCCTGCAGGAGGGCTGACCAGCCCGGCGTGGAACCCAGACATCGAGGGGGTTTTACCCTCAGATGTGGCACAGGCACATCATACTGTTATTACTCAGCCCCATGACACGTGATGCATATCATGTGCAGTTAGCAAGCTGTAGCAGTTGCTAAGTTACTTATTATGTGTTTCGATATGTAGTAGATTTTGATGAGTAGATGTTGATAGCTTCCTGTAGCTGGATTGGCAGAACCTTGGTGTGTGACTGGTTTCGTTCTGAAACAAACCCTGGCACCGGGCCTCTTAAGTGAAGTGCTGCATCACTGTCAATGAATGTGTCTGTATAATCAGGACTAAATACGATGTGGAGTTTTATTTGCCGGTTTTCAGGTAAATGTAGACAAATGGTCCAGTTTGTTGACTCGAGTACTACAGTGAAATTCTTCCAAGCGTGTTCGGAGTATGAGAACCAGACAGGCGGTCCTGCAGGTGTCTGCTGTACCGGGCCGAGAGACTTTGTCTCTGTGCTGACGCAGAGGCTTTTGACCACACCGCCATCGAGTTCCTAACTAATATCTTATCCCTTAAAAACTGGCATCTGGGATCTTGACCTCCCTCTCTCTCTCTCTCTCTGGGGACGCAGGGATCTCCGTGCGGTGCAGTCTGTGAATGCCAGAGCTGTCAAGACTATAAAAGAACAGACACACACCGGCTGCTCTGAACAAACAAGCACAAGCTTGAAGGGCCATAGAAGCCTTAAATGTAGCAGTTTGTCGCCGCTAGGTCCACTGAGGCGGGAAAAGAGGCTCTGCGATATAACCAGACTGACTGGTGGAGGCTTTTATAAAGGAGCACAGTGAAAGGGAAAGAAAGGATGATGGGGAGGGGGAGAGAGAGAAAAAACCTAGTGGAGGGGAAGGCTGAAAACTCAACGGCCATTTAGTCGAAGAAGTGGCTCTTGAACGGGTGGAGGGGTTTTGATGCGTATTACGCAACGCCATGAATTAAATATGGCTGCCGGAGTCTTCCCAGCCTCCATGATCAAAGCCGATGCAGCAGCAGCTTCTCCGGCATCACTCAGTCTGACGAGATCCGCGCTCTATCCTTTAAAACCCCTTCACAGAGTTCGGTTAGGATCCCGTCTGTCCTCAAAGACCTCTTCACAGTCTTCACGTCAAGCGTTACGCAGTTCGAGGAGCCCAAACGACAGCCATTTTGTTGAGCATCCTCATACTTAGCTGTTTCCATCACTTTTCATTTGGGTTCAATGTATAGGAAGTTTTGGCTTTGAAATGTTGACATTCGTCCTAACCTCCCCCTTTCATTTAGTTTGTATTGGATATTCATAGCATGTTATTATCCTCCATATAAAGGAAATGGTAATAATAATGAACTTGTTTGTGGTTTTCATTAACAAGGTCACAATTTAGTCTTCAGGCTGTTTTTTTTTTCAATCATTTATCAGCATGAGGTTGAGCATTAGATGAATCAATAGCAGCTAATGAAGCTCCTGTGGTGATTGACAGCCTCTTCACACTCCCCCAAGGTCTCTCTGTTCCAGGTCAGGAGATGCATCTTGGGAGCATCTGGGTTTTGTTTCTTTCACCGCTTTTTTTTTTCTTCCTCTCTTCAGTTTCCCACAGAGTTCTGTTTTAACTGTTTCATTGTTGTCAGATGGTTGCCATGCAAGCGCTTTTCAAAACATGTTTTAAACCAACCACTCAGTTTTCACAAGAGTTACACATCAGCACAGTGTGTTGGAGGAAAAACAATGCTCACATCTGATACTATTTAGGACTCTGTGAGTATTTGAATGCCAAGAAGTGTTTTTGTGTAGGCTATGGGTTTGCCCTAGGATTTCTGTTTGTTCAAGCGGCATCATTTTAGATGAGAACAGATGGTTGTGCATTGGCAACCTGTTACACATACACAGATGTGAGGGCCAAACCTGAAGAGAAACAGCTCCTACTCCGTCTCCTCCATCTTCGTTCACCCTGTGTGTGTTTGCTGCACCCTACAGGCAGGCCTGGGACCTGGCGGTGGACATCTGCCTCTCCCAACTCCCCACCATCATCGAGGAGGGCACCGCTTTCAGGGTAAGTCAGGGTGGATCTCCATCTCATCACCAGCAGGTCCAGGATCAGCTGTCCTATCCCTTCCCCCCATCACATGTAGACATGCACGCCTGGCTGGGAGTGTGTGTGCTGTCCTCAGCTGTGAATTGGATTACCCAACCTCTACTATGTAGTGAAACTCAAACTCTGTTGTCTGCCATATTGGCTGGAGGACCTTTGAAGAAAGTAGTACCCACTCTGACGGGTGCGACACTGACCTTTGTGACTGTGCCCCCTGACCGTTGACCTTGAACATGGAGTGATCGAGTGTGTTGAGGGGCCCATTGTCCTGAAGCTATAGATAGCTGGAGATGAGAAAAAGGGGATGTACTGGACACCTCTAACCTTCCATGCCCCGCCATGTTCTTATCTGTAGATATGAAGGGTGAAGGGGTAGAGAACAAGCGTATGAGTACAGAGCTAGGGTATGCAAGGGGCTGCTGTGTGTGTGTGTGTGTGTGTGTGTGTGTGTGTGTGTGTGGCGTATATGATTACAGAGCTAGGGTATGCAAGGGGCTGCAGGATGTGTGTGTGTGTGTGTGTGTGTGTGTGTGTGGCGTATATGATTACAGAGCTAGGGTATGCAAGGGGCTGCAGGGGGTGTGTGTGTGTGTGTGTGTGTGGCGTATATGATTACAGAGCTAGGGTATGCAAGGGGCTGCAGGGGGTGTGTGTGTGTGTGTGTGTGTGTGTGTGTGTGTGTGTGTGTGTGTGTGTGTGGCGTATATGATTACAGAGCTAGGGTATGCAAGGGGCTGCTGTGTGTGTGTGTGTGTGTGTGTGTGTGTGTGTGTGTGTGTGGCGTACTATAACAGAGCTAGGGTATGCAAGGGGCTGCAGGGTGTGTGTGTGTGTGTGTGTGTGTGGCGTATATGATTACAGAGCTAGGATATGCAAGGGGCTGCAGGGTGTGTGTGTGTGTGTGTGTGTGTGTGTGTGTGTGTGTGTGTGTGTGTGTGGCGTATATGATTACAGAGCTAGGATATGCAAGGGGCTGCAGGGTGTGTGTGTGTGTGTGTGTGTGGCGTATATGATTACAGAGCTAGGATATGCAAGGGGCTGCAGGGTGTGTGTGTGTGTGTGTGTGTGGCGTATATGATTACAGAGCTAGGGTTTGCAAGGGGCTGCTGTGTGTGTGTGTGTGTGTGTGTGTGTGTGTGTGTGTGGCGTATATGATTACAGAGCTAGGATATGCAAGGGGCTGCAGGGAGGGCTTAAGCCATTAAGGTCAAATACGTCCGTTCTGTCACACACAATCAAACAATCAGACAGATATTTGTGAGAGGTGCATGTCTTTGTCTAATTCTTTGCACGCACACACACACTCACACACACACACACACACACACACACACACACACACACACAGATATAAATATATATATAAGCAAGCATACTGTAGAGAGGAAATGAGTGGTGAAGAAGACATACAGGAAGATGATATATAATCAATAGAGATCGAGTGAACGTGATTCAGTGCAGAACGTAGTCGTGGCGTACACACACACACACACACACACACACACACACACACACACACACACACACACACACACACACACACACACAATGACATCTAGAAAACTGTGTGTTTTTTTTTTTTTTGAGGATAAGACAGATTGACAGATAAACAGGTTACTCTCAGCATCACCTCTTCATTGGCCTCTGCACCAGTCCCTTCCTGGAAAGCCGGATCCATCCAGGGCGGCGGGGGGGGTCTGATCGTCCCCAAATGAATTTACTCAGTGCCACACTAATATTTTACCAGCTGCGTGGGCGCAGGCGAGGGGCGGGGGTGGCCATTTTAATTCCCCCTTTTGATATTAATGGGACGATAAAACTTTGGGCCTCCGCAATTAATAACCAAGGAGGGAGTGTCACTGTCTGTATGCCCACCCGGAGATGAGGGAGCGAGAGAGTTAGAGAGTAAGAGAGGGGAAGAAGGGAAGAAGGGAAAGGATTTCTACTAATAGAGAGAGTAAGTCAGTGCATCAGACACAGAATGAGGAAGTGGAGGGGGGAGGAAGAGAAACAGGTAGGAAGACGAGGTTGGAGAGAGAGAAAGAGAGAGAGAGAGAGAGAGAGAGGCGCCTGTCTATAGTATGATCATACATCGGCCTTCAGTTCACAGGCGAGCTGTGACGCTACAGGCAGGTTATTTCAGAAATCACAAAGGAGATGCCTCCTTTATATAAGAGCTTATGTAATGGTGCTCCGATCAATACCAGAAGCTGGCCAGGTGCCTGAAAGTGTGTGTGTGTGTGTGTGTTGATGTGGGTGTGTAGCTCTCATCAGATTCCTGAATGTTGCCTCTGCACCATTGAATATGTAATGTAGTGAAATGAGACCATTGTTTTAATATATATGTGTGTGTGTGTGTGTGTGTGTGTGTGTGTGTGTGTGTGTGTGTGTGTGTGTGTGTGTGTGTGTGTGCCCCCTACAGCACAGTCCCTTCTTCGCTGAGCAGCTGACAGCCTTCCAGGTGTGGCTTACCATGGGCGTGGAGAACAGGAACCCCCCAGAGCAGCTTCCTATCGTCCTGCAGGTATGTGGCATTCTGGGAGTCGTAGTCCCTTCCTCCCCCCCCCCCCCCCCTCTCAGCTGCCCCCCTCCTCTCCACACATGCTCCATAAAATCCCCAGCAGCTCCCTGGCCCTCCTGCCAGCCTGGCCCCTGGACTGTAAATTGGAAATATATATATGTGACTGCAGGAGCTTTTATTCTGAGCTGAAATTGGATTGGCACTTCATGTGAGCAGGAGTAAGGGCCTTTCTCAGGGGCAGGAGCTGGGTGATGGCGGCGGCGGTGGCAGGCGTGTGCGTCTCCCCGCCTCCCCCTGACTCAGCTCCCCCACCCCCCACCACCCCCTCAACCTCCTCTCCTCCTCCTCCTGCCGTCCATAGGGACCTGCAAAGAGCACAGAAAGCAGAAAGGCAGTGAGAGACGGATGGTGTATGAACACGTGTGTGTGTGTGTGTGTGTGTGTGTGTGTGTGTGTGTGTGTGTGTGTGTGTGTGTGTGTGTGTGTGTGTGTGTGTGTGTGTGTGTGTGTGTGTGTGTGTGTGTGTGTGTGTTTGAATGAATGTGTGTTTCAATGTGACTAGTTTGTGTGTGTAAATGTATGCCTATTTGTCCATGAATGTATGCATCTATGCATGCATCTGAGTGCTGGCATGTGCAGTTCAGTGAGAGGTTTGTTATTTATGTGTTGTGCTGATATTACATGCGTGTATATTTCCTCACAGATGAAGGCTTCAAGCTAGTTGTTGTTCTGCGGGTTCCTGTGATGTGTTGGTTTGATTTTTTTCCTGCCGGCCCGCCTTCCTTCCTTACTGAAATACAAAACAGCCCACACAAGAAAGATTAGTCTCCAGTCGGTTTGAAAGGGCAACTCTTTGATGCTCAATGCAGATGTAGAAAAACTGCTTTGAACTGAAATGCCAAACAGCAAACTGAAGAAAATTCACTTTTTGAAGTTTTGCGGAATCCATTGATTTTTGAGTGCCATTCCTTTGTTTATATGAGTGTACTATATAATATTATTATTATTATAATTATTGATATTATTATTATAATATATACACATGAAGTCAAACTTCCATTTATGTATTATGTATCCCTGAGTAGTTACGTATGCTTTCAGGGAATGATTGAATCCACCATAATGTTGAGAGAGAGAGAGAGAGAGAGAGAGAGAGAGAGAGAGAGAGAGAGAGAGAGAGAGAGAGAGAGAGAGAGAGAGAGAGAGAGAGAGAGAGAGAGAGAGAGAGAGAGAGAGAGAGAGAGAGAGAGAGAGAGAGAGAGAGAGAGAGAGAGAGAGAGATCCAGCGATAAGAAGCTTTGAGAAATGAGTGGTGCAGGGCAGAGAAGTGTGCGGTCGGGGAGCTTATGTGCTGGGCACAGGTACCTTACGTCTTCCCCTGGCGCTATGCCCATCTCTCTCCACAGCTCGACTTCCTGTGCCACACACACTATTTGTGAGTGCGTGTGGGTGTGGTTGTGTGTGTGGGTGTGTAGGTAGGGATCTGTGTATGTCCGTGAGTATGTGAGAGATTATGTTTGTTTGTGTGAGAGTGCTTGTCTGTGTCCTTGCAGATCTGTGTATTTCATCTGTGCTTTTGTGTGTGAGAGAGCGTGGGTGTGGAAGTCGACATGTGTGGAAGTACGAGGTACATGAGGGATTGCTTGTGTGTGTGAGATTGATTGATTGATTGATTGATTGAAGAGATCAATTTGTGTAAATGTTCTGTGTGGGAAAGAGTGGGTGAGTGCGTATGTGGGAATGTGAGCACACACGTATGTGAGAATATGTGCACGTTTGTGACAGACTGAGTGTGGATGTCTGACATTCTGCACGTGTAATTCTCTATTACTGCCACATTCACTCTCTATCTGTGCCCACCTTACCCAACCCAACCTGGCACCTGGCTGTCAGTCTGTCCCGTACAACTCCATAGCCTCGCTCAGCACTTTTCCTCCAGCAATGATCTCATCTCCCCTCTTCTCTTCTCACGCGCTCCTTGTTCCTGTCCTCTCTCTGCCCCTCCCAGCGCCCGCCCTGCCACCCTGGCACTCCTCCACGCGCTGACTAACTAATCCCTTTCTCTGGACGCTCTACAGCAGAACTCCTCTCTCCTCTCTCCCCCCTCCTCATCCTCTCTCCCCCCCCCTGACCTGTGTCCCGCCCTGTCCCACACCCCGTCCTGCCCTGTGTTGTAAGGGTTGCCCGGGCGTGGTCCAGTGCCCCCCCTCCCAGCACAGCATCCAGTCACGGTCCAGTGGATCTGCGTGACACTGAGGTCTAATAATACAGACAGGGGCCCGGGGCGTAAATAGCTGCTAGGTGCACTTTTTTGTTTTTTTTGCGTGGGCAGGAACGTGGGCAGCCCTTCTGCTCGGGTCCTCAGACGCAGCGAGGCTCCGACGCACAGGAACACCAACGTCCGGCCTCACGCTGTCCTTCGGGTGGCCCGCGCCAAACACACCGACGCTCACTAACCAGTTGTATAAATATTTTCAGATGCACATTCCCTCCACTCGTTAACACACAAACGCATACGGATTCTTCTCAGCACTGAAAACATTTATCGGTGCAATAATTTAAGTAAGCATATTTAAGTATGCATATTGATTTTGGTCCCCACAGATAATTCATCCCACAAACATTCAATGTGCTTGTTTAATGCTCCTTTGGGCAAAGCTATGCCAAACTTGCACCTACAGTTGTTTTTGATGCACACTGTCACTCCATGTAAAATCACCCACGTGGAGCGTATGCATAATGTAAAGTTTTACACGGATTCCTGCACGTGCACCTACTTGATTTGAACTCCTTCACATTCCTGTACACAGCGCCAGTTTATATAAGACGCTCAGCTGAACACCTTAATTATGTCATGTTATGTCAGGCTTGAGCTTCCAATCCACCCACACACACTCACACACTCACACACTCACACACTCACACACTCACACACACACACACACACACACACACACACACACACACACAGAGTGTTGCCAGGACCTGTGGAGTGTGAGACCCGCAGCACCTGCTCTTTTCGCGCCACCTGCTCCGTGGCACACGTGAAGCATCCGCCGTGCCACTGGGCATGCCTCACCCTCAGCCTGCTCTCTTTCAGGTCCTCCTGAGCCAGGTGCACCGCCTCCGAGCACTGGACCTACTCGGCCGCTTCCTGGACCTGGGACCGTGGGCCGTGAGTTTGGTGAGGCACCAGCGGACTGTTTACTTTGCATCAACCCAACACTCAAGTGTATTTTAGTGTATTGGTAGCAGTGTTACATTTAGCATATATCTTTAATGTGTAGAATGCATCATAAAGAATGTGGCAATACCTTCCTGAAACAAAAATCAACAAATATGGCTCTGATCAGCTTTACTAGTCTTTTTAATGGTGCGCTTTTAGTCTTTATGTATATTTTTTTAAATACTTTCAGAACGAACGCCTTCTATAGCTTAATCACACCACTCCTCAGAAATCTTTAGATTGTAAAAATGTAAGGATTATTTGGCCCTCTTTTTTCATTTTGTCACTCTGAGTCTGTCTGCCTCACAATAAGTACACTGACATTCATAAAAGGTTTTCTACATTTTCTTTATCTCTCTTTCCACATCTCTCTCTATCCCATTCTCTCTCTTGTTCTTCTCTCTCTCTCTCTCTGTCCATCTCTCCCTCCCTCTCTCTCTCCCCCAGGCCCTGTCGGTGGGGATCTTCCCGTACGTGCTGAAGCTGCTGCAGAGCTCGGCCCGGGAGCTGCGGCCGCTGCTGGTGTTCATCTGGGCCAAGATCCTGGCCGTGGACAGCGTGAGTAAACCCCTCCCTGTCTCTAAGGGCCACTCCCAAGCTCCCCCTGAGACCACATACATCCCCCTCCTATCTGAGACCACATACATCCCCCTCCTATCTGAGACCACATACATTCCCCTCCTATCTGAGACCACATACATCCCCCTCCTATCTGAGACCACATACATCCCCCTCCTAACTGAGACCACATACATCCCCCTCCTATCTGAGACCACATACATCCCCCTCCTAGCTGTCCAGACCTGGCCTGGCTCTGAACAGTGACCGATCTGTGCTGGTTGATGTTGGAGGTGGAACCAAAGCAATAGTCTTTTACATTTACATTTAGTCATTTAGCAGACGCTTTTGTCCAAAGCGAAGTATAATTACATTGTCTGATTTTTTTTTATGTGACGAGGTTGGTCACAAAGGCCCAGCACAGGACATATAGGTATTTATCTATAAGATCAGGCTTGTAAAATAGGTCATGGTTTGTCAATTTCTTGAGTTTTGTGGGAACAGTAAAGGTTATGTGATGGAACGTTCTGGCAAGAGTTCCCTGGTCCCAGTGGACCAGACTGGTCACATCGTTTGGATTAAAAAAAAAAGTGTAAATCCTGAGCGTGATAATAAAACCTTGGTTGTGTTCTTAAAAAAAGGTTTTAGACTGATACTAATGAGCACAGAAGAAGAAAAAAAAGAAGGAAAAAGAAGTTAATTCCGTCTCTTGACAGGAGACTTTAATGGACTCTAATTGCCTCTGTGTTCTGTGGTCACAAGTGAAGTGTGAAGACAAAGAGGGAAAGGCTATCCTCTCCCCCCCCCCCAAAAAAAAAGAAGCTGAAATCCATTCTTGCTCTGACCCTGGGGCGTCTCCCTCCGCTGCCTCTGTGGAGCGGAGCAGACATCTCTGCAGTCTGAAACCTCACACAATTGTTTTTTCCTCCTCCCCCTGCTGTTCGTGCCTGAGATTTTAGTGACTACCATACATCTGTGTCCTTTCTCTCTCTCTCTCTCTCTCTCTCTCTCTCTCTCACTCCTGTGACTTTTAAGGAAAGAGAGTTCTAAAACAAAGCGATTAAATACGTAGAGAGAAGGAAGCGATCCTCCAGAACTCATCTTCTGTCTTTACACTGGTGCTTCAAGAGAGTAGTGCATTTGTGCATATATATATCACTGGCACCAGTGCACTATGCTCTTAAAGCATATATCTATTTGATAGGTGAAAATTCACCCTAGTTACCTCAGGACTCCGGAGCTGCATATAAGTATATTTATTAGACAAACAACAATTGCAATCGGGCTCACTCCCAGCACAAGGCTGAAAGTGAAGCAATGATAAACACATCGCACAAGGTTTATATAGACAGAAGTTTAGCGTTCAGCAAGGATAACCACGTGGTGGATTTCTGACGTCCGAGGCAAGGATAGAAGTTTTGCAAGGTCGGAAGAAGCACAGTTCGACCCTTCTTATCACTTCTGGTCTAAACATGCTCTTGTACACATATGCAGACTAAGTGGCACCTAATATTCTAAGTTACACACGCACACAGAAAAGCCATTTCATAAGCACATGATTCATACATTCTTAAGTAATTAACAGTGTTTGCAAATTATCTCCATCACTATTGCATATATATATATATATACATGAGCGCAGCTGTCTATATATATATACATACAAATATATATTGGTGTATGGAGAAAGACAGAAGGGGAATAAAGAGACAGACTATCAAATAGCAAATATTTCCCATCTTTAGTCCGAGGTGCAGCTGCATGTAGAAATGCTCTGCGCTCGTTGTTGACATGGCCGTCGCGTCAGCGCTTTATGTCATTTCCCACGGGCCTAGAGTGGGCACACTGCCCTGTACATAAACCCACTCACCCCTGGGGCAGAGAGCTGCGCTCTCTCTCGCTCCTCTCCTCTCCTCGCCTCGCCTCGCCTCGCCTCGCCTCGCCTCTCCTCTGGCAGCCTTTATTAAAACCTTGTCCCTCTCTAAAGGCGGTGTCACACCCTCTTGGTGGGGGTCACACTTGGTGGGGGCCAGTGTCCCAGGGCCCTCAGGATTCACGAGGGGAGCCGCCCCGGCGTGTGAGGTGTCAGCGGTGGGATGTATCAGGGAGGGCGGGCGGAGGATTAGGTTGTTTGGCACTCGGATTCACCTGGATTCACCAAAACTCAACCCCCTCCGAGTAGCTGTACAGTCAGACGGGGAAATTTATGACCTCACCCCCCCAGGCCTTTTGTGGCTCCTGGCCCAAACTGCTCTGTTCTCTGTACAAAAAAATATAATTTTAAAAGAAAGAAAGTGAAAGTGTTCTTTGCTCTTTCTTAAAAAGGAATAAAAGAGAAGGAGAGAGAGTGGAGTGAAAGTGGAGTGATGGAGACCAGAAGCCATCTGAAACTGGGCCATTAAGCCCTCCTGCACACTGAGGACTTGTGATCTATGATGGCGCCTGTTGAATCACTGACGAGTAAAAGGGCTGAAAATGGGTGTTTTGGTAACATTGCGAGTGCATTAGCGCCCCAGCAAACAGCACAAATAGGGTTAGTGGATGGTGCGAGAGGCATTAAGCGTCTCGCGGGGTTCGTTCGGGGATCCATCTTTTTTTCCCCGTAACAAGCAGTAAAGAAGAGATGAGATGCGGAGTAGGGGGAATATGGGAGTTAATAGGGTTGTTTGATGGTGTGTCTTTGCACCTTAATTTACTTTATAGAAAGTTTTCAGGTTGTTTCTCTCTCTCTCTCTCTCTCTCTCTCTCTCTCTCTCTCTCTCTCTCTGTTTCTCTCTCTCTCTCTATTTCTCTCGGTTTTACTCTATGTTGCTTTCTCTCCCTATATCTCTCTCTTGGCTCTCAGTCCTGCCAAGCCGACCTCGTAAAGGACAACGGGCACAAGTACTTCCTGTCGGTTTTGGCTGATCCGTACATGCCTGTGAGTATCCACGAATCACTCGCTAATATATCTTTGCTTGCTGAACCATATTGCATATCTGTCACAGTATTCTCTCGTCGTGTGCGTGCAGCTGTGAGTGAACTGAACACGTGTTAAGTGGTCATCCCTTTGTGTTTCTCAGGCGGAGCACCGGACCATGGCTGTGTTCATTCTGGCTGTCATAGTCAATAGCTACAACACTGGCCAGGTGAGTGACTGAGAAGTGTGTGTGTGTGTGTGTGTGTGTGTGTGTGTGTGTGTGTGTGTGTGTGTGTGTGTGTGTGTGTGTGTGTGTGTGTGTTTTGGGATTCACCGTCGCTTGTTATACACTATTTTCAATCCTGCCAATACTTGACGCCCGCACGTCTGACTTCTCCGAGCTGCCTGCGGGTCTAATTGCCTCTGTCAGATTTTCCCCACGCCGTCACTCACTGTCACAGTGTCTTACTGTTGTCGGGGGGGCTTCTCCGAGGGGGGGGGGGGGGACAATTCCCAAAGACCTCCGAACCACACAGATCCCCACCTCTCTCTGGCAGGGTCCTTTCCCCTTCGCCCGTGTCGGCGCACGCCTCGGACTGATTGGCTCTCATTACGGTGTGTGTGTGTGTGTGTGTGTGTGTGTGTGTGTGTGTGTGTGTGTGTGTGCGCCCGGCGCCGCCGGCACGGAGCTCCTGATTAGCGCTGAATAATAGATGAGAGCAAGCGCCGGCGCTGCTCTTTGCCTGGCTGGGTTATTGATGCGCCTTCCTCCGCCTGGCAAGTGATGTGTGTTTTAAACTCCCCTCTATTTGTTTCCCTTCTTTGTTTTCTTCCCCTCTCCTTCCTCCATTCTGCGGTTTGTATCTCCATTTGCAGAGTAGTTATGTGCCAAGCTCTCCCCTAAACATCTTAATGGGGTTCAAGGGGCAGAACCGCACTCTGTACTCCACACACACACACACACACACACACACACACACACACACACACACACTCCGCCAGTTTACTGTTGTAAATCTCCTTGCCCTGGAAACGACCTGTGGTAGAGAGACCTGTCGAGCGCACAATCACACAGACTTCCAAATCGAACTGCGGGAAAAAGGGGGTCTGAATTACGGTGAATCATTCGGGAGCGTGTGTGTTGATGACGGGGGGAGAGGTGAGAGGAGAGCCAGGCTCCATTAGGAGTGGGAGTTGGGGCAGGAGTGGGGGTGAGAGTGGGAGTGGGAGTGGGAGTGGGAGCAGGAGCTGGAGCGCTCTCACAGGGGACCCCAACGCCAGTGGCTGAATAATGAGTGATCAGAGGAGTAGGGGACCTGGTGGAAGTGGTGAAGTGTGTGTGTGTGTCAGAGAGAGAGTGCTGTGTGTGTGTGTCAGAGAGAGAGAGAGAGAGAGAGAGAGTGAGTGTGTGAGAGAGAGTGAGTGTGTGAGAGAGAGAGAGTGTGTGAGAGAGAGTGAGAGTGGTATTTGGAGCAGAGCATCACTGCTCTGTCAGTAGTGCTGAAAAGAGAGCTAAGCCCCGTGCTGATGCAACCAGGGCCTCCAATGGGGAAGCAGATGAAGAATCCCTTTAATGAGAAGCTGTGCTAGCGAGTCCTGCTCCACTCTGTGGCTGCCTGTGAATTAAGAGCAGTGAGGAGCCGATCAGGCAGCGCTCCGCAGCAGCAGCAGCAGCAGCAGCAGCAGCAGGGCGGGAGAGGCCCATTACAGCCAGGCGGAGTGCAGGCTGAGTGCAGGCTGTTCACTTCTGGAGCTTTTTATATTCCGCAGGATGTGGTGAATGGGAGCGGATGGAGCACTTATTGGGCAACGTCGCTAATGAGCTTTAATGAGTCAAATTGTCCGCGCACACATTTTATGCATTTAATGGTTATTTGTCAATGCAAAAAAAAAAAGCAACAAATAAAAAAACACCCAACAGTATTATGTCACTTTGTTCACTTTTGATGGCAGGGTTGCTAAACAAGGTTTCACAAAAATTAGCCTCTAGTCTGTTGGATGAGATGAGTTTTCTTGAAGTACTCGGAGTCTGGATTTGACAGAAATAACACTTCATAACACTCCTCGTCCTCCTGCCCCTCCCCTATTTTAGGAGGCCTGTCTCCAGGGCAACCTGATTGCCATTTGCCTGGAGCAGCTGAACGACCCGCACCCTCTGCTGCGCCAGTGGGTGGCCATCTGCCTGGGCCGCATCTGGCAGAACTTCGACTCGGCGCGCTGGTGCGGCGTGAGGGACAGCGCGCACGAGAAGCTCTACAGCCTGCTGTCCGACCCCATCCCAGAGGTACGCCAGCCAGCCCACCACCACCACCACCACCACCACGAGCCCTGGCACAACCCCACCAGCGCTAGATTCACTCGAAAAGCTCAAACGTGTCACTCACTTTGTAGATGTAAAGGGAATCTGTACTTACTTTTGGGCCGTGCTCTGGATCTTTGCCTAGGTCCACTATCGGCTAATTTAATTTATAGGAAAGGTTATTGGTGTCATACACTGCGAATGAGAGACAGCTGGCGAATGGCTGGTTTTAACCTGGAGTTAATAGGGCGCCTCCTCGCTAATCAACAATGAGCACATCGGCAGCAGCCGTATTGATCCTTGCTTTCATTTAATCTGTTTTGAGTTTTTTGCAGCATATTGATCCGGTTACTCGCCGACGCGAAAGTATAAAATGTTGCACGAGACGTAAAGCCTATACGATCTTAATTATGACGTCTGCCATGTGGGTCACGTAAATTGTCTTTCCGATGAACTGAGCAGAACCCTTCATCTGTTCAGAGCCAGACCCCCAGCCCTCACACTGGCTTATCCGGGGGCTTTACTTCCATCAGACAGCTGCCCTGTGTTGTCTCCGCCGGACCCCCGTTTAGAATGCGGGAGCACGCGCGTGTCAGCTGCAGCTCTCCGCTGAGGACTGTCGGCAGCAGTTTCATCTCGATTGAACCGGATACTCTGCCCCCGCGTGGCTGCGCTACTATAAGAGAATTATTCATCCCTCAACCAAAAGACCAGGCTGTTGTAAATCACGCGCACTCACCCATTAATTGTGATCTCCCTTTTACTGAAAGCGAGCCTCTGATTCTCGTAAGGTTGAGTGATTCATTATTTAGAGTTGTGGCCGTTAGATGGAAGGTGGGTAATGTAGTTCTGTTAGCGGAGGCTAAAGGTTGTGTGTTTTATCTGCAGGTGCGATGTGCGGCGGTCTTCGCTCTCGGGACCTTTGTGGGCAACACGGCGGAGCGGACGGACCACTCCACCACCATCGACCACAACGTGGCCATGATGCTCGCAC
Organism: Clupea harengus; assembly: GCF_900700415.2. Lineage (NCBI taxonomy): Eukaryota > Metazoa > Chordata > Actinopteri > Clupeiformes > Clupeidae > Clupea > Clupea harengus. The sequence goes on from NC_045177.1 coordinate 8,972,738, forward strand.
AGCTCATCAACGACGGCAGTCCCGTCGTGCGCAAGGTGGGCAAAAGTCCTGCTGTTTGTCAGCAGAAAAGACAGACAGGTTTAGTTGTGCCATTCCAGGGAGGATTGCTGTGGCCCCGCTTTTTAAATGTTACTTTTGGTAGTCCTTGAAGCATAATGAAAGAAAATGAACGTAATGTTAAGGGTCAAATAGGTTCTAGTGTAAGCATTGAGCTTACCTCACAAGCTCCTTCGTTGTTAATGATGAGTTAGCAGCTTCTGTCCTGTTTGTGGCTAACATGTGAGTGGTGGTGTGCTCTACCTGACGCTGGTGTGCTCTACCTGACTCTACCTGACGCTGGTGTGCTCTACCTGACTCTACCTGACGCTGGTGTACTCTACCTGACGCTGGTGTATTCTACCTGACGCTGGTGTGCTCTATCTGACGCTGACTCTACCTGACGCTGACTCTACCTGACGCTGGTGTGCTCTACCTGACGGCGGTGTACTCTACCTGACGCTGGTGTACTCTAGCTGACGGTAGTGTACTCTACCTGGTGTACTCTGCCTGACGCTGACTCTACCTGACGGTGGTGTACTCTACCTGACGCTGGTGTGCTCTACCTGACGGTGGTGTACTCTACCTGACGCTGGTGTGCTCTACCTGACGGTGGTGTACTCTACCTGACGCTGGTGTGCTCTACCTGACGCTGGTGTGCTCTACCTGACGGTGGTGTATTCTACCTGACTCTACCTGACGCTGGTGTGCTCTACCTGACGCTGGTGTGCTCTACCTGACGGTGGTGTACTCTACCTGACGGTGGTGTACTCTACCTGACGCTGGTGTGCTCTACCTGACGCTGGTGTACTCTACCTGACTCTACCTGACGGTGGTGTACTCTACCTGACGGTGGTGTACTCTACCTGACGCTGGTGTACTCTACCTGACGCTGGTGTACTCTACCTGACTCTACCTGACGGTGGTGTACTCTACCTGACTCTACCTGACGGTGGTGTATTCTACCTGACGGTGGTGTATTCTACCTGACGGTGGTGTGCTCTACCTGACGGTGGTGTGCTCTACCTGACGCTGGTGTGCTCTACCTGACGGTGGTGTACTCTACCTGACGCTGGTGTATTCTACCTTACGCTGGTGTGCTCTACCTGGTGTACTCTACCTGGTGTACTCTACCTGACGCTGGTGTACTCTACCTGACGGTGGTGTACTCTACCTGGTGTACTCTACCTGGTGTACTCTACCTGACAGTGGTGTACTCTACCTGACGCTGACTCTACCTGACGCTGGTGTGCTCTACCTGACGGCGGTGTACTCTACCTGACGCTGGTGTGCTCTACCTGACTCTACCTGACGGTGGTGTACTCTACCTGACTCTACCTGACGGTGGTGTATTCTACCTGACGGTGGTGTATTCTACCTGACGGTGGTGTGCTCTACCTGACGGTGGTGTGCTCTACCTGACGCTGGTGTATTCTACCTGACGCTGGTGTGCTCTACCTGGTGTACTCTACCTGGTGTACTCTACCTGACGCTGGTGTACTCTACCTGACGGTGGTGTACTCTACCTGGTGTACTCTACCTGACAGTGGTGTACTCTACCTGACGCTGACTCTACCTGACGCTGGTGTGCTCTACCTGACGGCGGTGTGCTCTACCTGACGGCGGTGTACTCTACCTGACGCTGGTGTACTCTTCCTGACGCTGGTGTACTCTAGCTGACGGTAGTGTACTCTACCTGGTGTACTCTGCCTGACGCTGACTCTACCTGACGGTGGTGTACTCTACCTGACGCTGGTGTGCTCTACCTGACGCTGGTGTACTCTACCTGACGGTGGTGTATTCTACCTGACTCTACCTGACGCTGGTGTGCTCTACCTGACGCTGGTGTGCTCTACCTGACGGTGGTGTACTCTACCTGACGGTGGTGTACTCTACCTGACGCTGGTGTGCTCTACCTGACGCTGGTGTACTCTACCTGACTCTACGTGACGGTGGTGTACTCTACCTGACGGTGGTGTACTCTACCTGACGCTGGTGTACTCTACCTGACTCTACCTGACGGTGGTGTACTCTACCTGACTCTACCTGACGGTGGTGTATTCTACCTGACGGTGGTGTATTCTACCTGACGGTGGTGTGCTCTACCTGACGGTGGTGTGCTCTACCTGACGCTGGTGTGCTCTACCTGACGGTGGTGTACTCTACCTGACGCTGGTGTATTCTACCTGACGCTGGTGTGCTCTACCTGGTGTACTCTACCTGGTGTACTCTACCTGACAGTGGTGTACTCAACCTGACGCTGGTGTACTCTACCTGACGGTGGTGTACTCTACCTGGTGTACTCTACCTGGTGTACTCTACCTGACAGTGGTGTACTCAACCTGACATTGGTGTACTCTACCTGGCGGTGGTGTACTCCTCCTGACTCTACCTGACTCTACCTGACGCTGGTGTGCTCTGCCTGACGCTGGTGTGCTCTACCTGACGCTGGTGTGCTCTGCCTGACGCTGGTGTGCTCTACCTGACGGTGGTGTACTCTACCTGACGCTGGTGTGCTCTGCCTGACGCTGGTGTGCTCTACCTGACGGTGGTGTACTCTACCTGACGCTGGTGTGCTCTGCCTGACGCTGGTGTGCTCTACCTGACGCTGGTGTGCTCTGCCTGACGCTGGTGTGCTCTACCTGACGGTGGTGTACTCTACCTGACTCTACCTGACGGTGGTGTACTCTACCTGACGCTGGTGTGCTGCCCTCCCACAGGAGCTGGTGGTGGCCCTGAGTCACCTGGTGGTTCAGTACGAGAGTAACTTCTGCACCGTGGCGCTGCAGTTCATGGAGGAGGAGAAGAGCTATTCTGTGTCCTCGCCTGCCAACACTACAGGTACTCTACACTGTTTATTGTTTAAAATGAACGTAATGTTAAGGGTCAAATAGGTTCATTAGCTTTAGCTTACCTCACAAGCTCCTTTGTTGTAGAATTAATTTAGTTTATTGTTTAAAATTAACGTAATGTTAAGGGTCAAATAGGTTCATTAGCTTGAGCTTACCTCACAAGCTCCTTTGTTGTAGAATTCATTTTGTTTATTGTTTACATGTTACATGTTTATTCTTGTGCATCCAGTTATACACGGCAATGAGGGACTGCACATAAATACATTGCTATGGGAGTGTAAGAAATTGATGGAAATAGCATTGAGAAATACACATATGCCACTTCATCAGAGGGTCTGTGTCTGTCTTTAGTTTTTAACACCCATGTTTGCCCATCATATACCTCTCAAAATTCTGAACACTGCATTGCACTCAAAAGCTCAGAATCATCATTTTGACTGGAATGAGCCATTGTGGGAGAGTGAAGGCCTGTACTTTAGGCAGTGCCCTCTGCTGGCCTCATCCGCCGCTGCTCTCTGTCCCCCAGAGCCCGGTAACCTGACCCCGGTGAAGGACAGCCCAGCCATCCCCCGCCTGCGCTCGGTCAACTCCTACACCAACATCCGCGCCGCCACCACCGCGCGCAACCTCAACAAGAGCCTCCAGAACCTCAACCTCAACGAAGAAGGTGAGTCGAGGCACGCATGTGGACCCCACAGGGGGAAAGAGTACTCAGAATTACACTGGCAGTTGAATGTACACACACGCACACCCACACACACACACACACACACACACACACACACACACACACACACACACACACTCACACTTTGGAATTTAATGAACGAAGTAGGAGAGAGGCACAGTACAAGTATAGATGTACTTGCACTCGGCGATACTTAATGAAGAATGTGACGCACACTATACACACATAGGCGCACATACACTTACACACCTGCTCTTAGACACATATACTATACACCTGCACTTAGACACACACACACACACACACACAAACCCAGACACCTCGGAGCCTCACTCTTAACTCCCGAAGTCCAGAGATGGACACCCAGACACACACACACACACACACACACAGCTGCATCTGCATTGAGCGACGGCTTTCATCTAGAGCAGCTTACAGCACCGAACCACATGAACGCCAGCATCAGTCATTAGTGCCCTTGGAACGTAAACAAGAGGCCTACAAAACTCGACTGACTGCGCTCGACTGACTGTGCTCCAGGCTTGTCGGAGAGAGATAACCTTTTTTTTTTTTTTTTTTGGAGCAGATCGCTTTTTCTATTATTTTTCCCTCTAAGTGCCTTTAGAGAATCCCTCCTCTGTAGTTGTCAAGCCCAACAGGTGGTCAGCGTGTACCAGTGCACCCGCCCAGGGAGAGCGGCGGAGAGTTGGCTTTGAAGGCAGGCTCTTTAGTGCGGACTTACCCGCGGATGAGCCGTGTTTGTTTTCAACTCACCTTCTATTGATTTCCGGGGCCCGCTCTTGACAATAGACTCTGGTCACAAACACGGGGGGCTTTAGTGAGAGTAGAGGAGCTGTGATTCCCCTGTACACACTGCAGTTGGTCAATGTCATCTGGTAGGATTGTGGGCATATGTTTGATTGCTTTGTAGCTGAGACAGAAGACATTAAAGCATTAAAGAATTAAAGATTTTAAAAAAACATAGCCTTCCTCAAATATTTTCCAGAGCCACAAATATTGAATATTTTCTCTGCATCTTAACAAGACACGATGGCTGAGATCAGTATGTCAGGCTTTGAAGCCTGTGTGTGTGCCTGTGTGTGCGCGTGTGTGTGTGTCCGTGTGTGTGTCTGGCACGACAACACTGTGTTTTTCTCCCATCACAGTTCTGTCATCATGTAATACATTAACATGTCTTTCCAGTCAGGCCCAAATCTTGGGCTGTTCATTTCCTGGAAATGCAGTCCTGGAAAGGCCTTGTGCTTCTCGACCGCGGTCACCCAGTTAGATGGTTGGATGATGGAAGAGTATAATGAGATGCATTGAAACCTGGTCCAGTTGACTGACCCCCATCAGGGCAAACACATAGGCACACACTCAGTCCAGTTCCCTACACTGATGACCAGTCACATTAAATATTCCGTCTGTGTGTTTCACCTGGTTTTCACACGCTGAGGGGGGGTTCTCTTTACAGTGTGGACGTGTTTATGTTATGCTCAATCTCTTTACAGTATGGAGGTGTTTATGGTATGCTCAATCTATGATAGTGTGGAGGTGTTTATGGTATGCTCAATCTATTACAGTTTAAAGGTGTTTATGGTATGCTCAATCTATGACAGTGTGGAGGTGTTTATGTTACGCTCAATCTATGACAGTGTGGAGGTGTTTATGTGTTTATGTGTTTATGTGTTTATGTTATGCTTAATCTATGATAGTGTGGCACCATTGTTCTCTAAACGTGTATGTGTAAATGCACACTCATGGGTATGTACACCACTCAACCTGTATGTTCGCTCTTGTGTGTGTGTCTGTGTATGTGTGTGTGTGTGTGTGTGTGTGTGTGTGTATATGTGTGTGTGTCTGTGTGTGTATGTATGTATATATGTATGTGTGTGTGTGTGTGTGTGTGTGTGTGTGTGTGTGTGTGTGTGTGTGTGTGTGTGTGTGTGTGTATATGTGTGTGTGTCTGTGTGTCTGTGTGTGTATGTATGTGTGTGTGTGTGTATATGTGTGTGTGCGTACCCTTCCAGGTGGTCCGGTTGCCTTCTCCCCGGGGAACCTGAGCACCAGCAGCAGCGCCAGCAGCACACTGGGCAGCCCGGACAACGACGAGTACATCCTGTCCTTCGAGACCATCGACAAGATGAGGAGGGTCAGCTCCTACTCCTCCCTCAACTCCCTCATCGGTGAGTGTGCGTCAGGCCTTGCCGCTCCGCTCCGCTCCGCCGCAGGTACGAGAGTCTATGTGGGGGGGTCAAAGGGTCGCTCCATCAGGGACCGGAGGAGGTCTAGTCAGATCTGGAGCAGCCTGCCCCCCCCCCCCTCCCCCTCACGGAGAGAATGAAGTGGAAAAGGAGGAGAAGAAAAAATGATGGGCAGATATGAGAAAAGAATGGAGGTGCACTGAGGAGTAGAATAATCAAGAGTCCAGGCCGAAGGGAGAATACGGTTGTTGCCGGGGGATTGGGGAGGAATTTAAAAGAGGGATAGCCTATGTTTTAGAGAGAGAGAGAGAGAGAGAGAGAGAGACTGAGAGAGAGAGAGAGACTGAGAGAGAGAGACTGAGAGAGAGAGAGAGAGAGACAGAGACAGAGACAGAGACAGAGAGAGAGAGAGAGAGAGAGAGACTGAGAGAGAGAGACTGAGAGAGAGAGACTGAGAGAAAGAGAGAGAGAGACTGAGAGAGAGAGAGAGAGATAAAGAGACAGAGAGAGAGAGAGAGAGAGAGAGAGAGAGAGAGAGTCCCTGGGTGACTGGAAGTGCATTTGCTCTTCCACTTGTTTTTACACTCAGCCCTGGACTGTGATTGGCAGTTAGCTCAATGTTCTCTGACACACTGTGAGTTGTGAGTGCACATGTTTGTGTGTGTGTGTGTGTTTATGTTTGTGTGTGTAAGTCAGGAAACCATTTACTGAAGGCCAGTGCTCTCTAAGGACAACGTGTAAGGGGGGGAAACCTCACCAGGGTTAGGAATGCCATGTTTGCCTGCTGCTGCTGCAAATGCCTGTTGGCTTAACCCAGCACAGGGCCACACAGCACCTGCCAAGGGTCTAACATCAGCAGCCCAGCACCGCACAGCTTCAGCTACTGAAATCCCGCTCTCAGAATAAGGGCGCAATTTAGAACCTTGAATTTGCAGTTAAGAAATTCAGCTTAGCGTTCCTCTGTTTAGAATCAGCCTCGCCATGTGTTCATCGTTTGGAACAGTTTCTAAATTAGAAACGTTATTGCTGTTTTAATACGGTGCTTTGATGGGCGACTCACTCACCGCCATTACTGTGGATTCCTTTCAATGCTGTAATCAGCACAGGAACACGTCTCTTGGCTGTCGTTTACTTAAAACATACCGAACCCGATTTCCCACCCCTCTCGTGTTTGATAGGTAGCATAGTGTCGTGTTGAAGTGGAGTGGCCATTCTGTGTGGTATATACTCAGTAGTTTTTGCACAAACACCCTTCTGTGTAGGTCTCTGTGTCTCTGGAGTCTTGAGGAGGATACTTATTCTTTGGGTATACTGTATACTCCACTGTGGCTCAGTGAGGAACAATAAAATGGGGGTTTGTTCTGTTTACTTAAAGCCTGCTGGAAGATGACACTTTTAAAATGGTGGGCACTTTCCACAGGGGGTATTGCTGCAGATGCACTGCAGTGTGGCTCTATGTTCCTGCCTTAGCAATCTGACTGGAGTGCAGCAGGCTGTTAAAACTCGCGCAGATGAACCTTGCTTCTGAGGACAGGGCAGCTCTGAAAGGTCACACACACACACAGACACACACACACACACACTCTCTCTCTCTCTCTCTCTCTCTCTCTCTCTCTCTCTCATATTCACATTCAGAAACTTGCACAGGCACCAACCTACTCTCATACACACAGGCATAGGCACACACACACACACACACACACACACACACACACACACTCTCTCTCTCTCTCTCTCTCTCTCTCTCTCTCATATTCACATTCAGAAACTTGCACACACACAAACCTACTCTCATACACACACACACACACACACACACACACACACACACACACACACACTTCTACACCACTGAGCAGTGAGAGGTAGGCCCAGTGGTGAAAACGCTGCAGCAGGCTTTTAAGCCCCAGCGCTGCATTGAGCGCGAGATGGCACAGCGCTATCCTCACACCCCCCCCCCCCCCCAGAGGAACACCACTGCCAGGCGCTGCAGCCCTGTCCCCTGGCATGACCACGCCCCCCTTGCTCAAATATAGACACAGAGTGCACAGCAGTGCATCTGTGAGGGACTCTTATGTAACCCAGCCCCATAGGGGTGCACTTTATGCACCATTGTTGAGCGTGATCTACAGAGTGGGGACAGGACAGGGGGGATGGAAGGACCGTGCAACCTTTTAGGTTTTTCTAACACATGAAGCACCCCTCACCCACCCACAGAGGTGGCACAGTCTGTGATTTGTTTATTAATCTGCCTGTGCGTGCCGTGGCTCTGGGATAACACTGCCCTCTGCTTGTGTATCATATCAGACCTGTGAGGGGATAGACGTGTGCGTCACCACAAAGCTTGCAAGTCTCTCGCTACCAGACTGGTGTCGGGAGAAACCTGAAATTCATGGTGCTCACAGCGAGTGCCATCTGAGGTCACTCTGAGCACCAGGCTGAGAATCAAGTTCTCTAATCACTTGTAATTGTAATTGTAAATTCTCATAACTATAACTCCCAATAAAACAGTAAAGGTGATTTTTCCGAAGGCCGTTAGACTCATGTGGTTGTTCCATCTCCAGCTTAAGCACCTGGTCCTAATACACACACAATCTCCCGCATGGTCTAATGGTGCTTTCGAAGGCCACAGCAGCACATTTCTCTGGCTCGAAGCCAGCCTGCGCAGGGAATTAGCCCGTGTGTCTGAGCACACACATGAGAATGGAGTCATTAGCATTAGTGAAAGGAGATCAGCCTTTGAGAAATGGCGAGGTGAATCTCTTATTACAGCCGTTCTCCAGACGCCCGGGATACAAGGGCTGCCTTCTACCCCGACTGCAGTCTTTCAATCAGATTTGGATTAAAGGCTCAATCCATCAGTGCAGGTTGATTCCGCCCCTATAGGAGATGGCCGTATAGATCCTGTGCATCCCGCGGTGGAGGTTTGAAATGTATGTGTTCTATCATAATCAATGCCACTGTCATGTCTCCTCCGTGACTCTGGCTGTTGTCATGCAGCAGAGTTTTCCCCCTCATACCGCCAGCAGTGTTTTGCACTGTACTATACGTGCGTGTATGCATACATGTCCTACATTTAGCCTTATTTCAACAACAATATAGCCTCCATTTCAGCTGTGTGGATAAATACACTGCAGTGTTCTTGACGTGGATAATGTATAAGACATTTTACAGTGCCAGATTTGGCCAAATGCCTGTCCACGGTCCTTTGGCAGGTTGATGTTTGAGCCAGCCTTCCTCACAAAAACACTTTTGAGACATAATATTGAAGTTAATGTTTACTCGCTCACCTAGTGATCTGTATTGACTGCCTTAGCCGATGGCCGTTTACCCACTAAGCGTTATGGGAGCCATCTTGACATTTCCATCCTGCTCCAGTAAGGCGCTGCCTCTGCTGCACCTGTGTCTTTGCATTCCAGAAGCTTCTAGACTCGAGGAGGGAGTGAAGAGTGTGAGTGGTGCTTTTCTGCTGTGAAAAATGATTATGGACCCTGCTTGGACAAGTGTATGTGGGCGATATAATTTATTTTGTAGCACACAAATCACTGCTGCCTTGCACTTTTCTGCAGTGAAGGAACAAATAAACAGAAACGCTTCACAAAGAAATGAAAAAGCAATTGGGCTCAGCATATAGTGGATGAAAGAATGAAGTCTTGCTAGTGTCGTGCAGAACGTAAATTGTGCTGGAGTATTAGACTTAGTTAGCATGGACCGAGTGATAAGGCACTGTTGATTATTTCTGGGGTATCTCTTATGCTGAAAATATGTATTGAGGATTATGGAAGGCTCATGCATATTGTCTAGCCAATAGGTGTCCCATCCAAGTTCTCCCTCCAGATCTTTGGAGGTGGTCGTCTCGTATGAAACGCTGTCAAGCATGGGATGATCTGATCAGATGCGGTGGCTGTGAGGACGACCTGTGCCCCACTTGTGTCTGCAGGCGGCTAGCGCTGCTGGCTAATATCATCCAGCCCCTCTGGCAAAATCCAAATCACCTTCCCTTCCCTTCCCACTCCATCAGCTCCTTCTTCTCTCTATCTCTCTCTCTCTCATTCTCTCTCTCTCTCTCTCTCTCTCTCTCTCTCATTCTCTCTCTCTCTCTCTCTCATTCTCTCTCATCTTCTCATTCCACTTCTCCCCATCTCTACCATCCTCTCTCCATTTCTTGCTCCTTGTGTTCCGCGGTGTTGTGTTGTTCACATATCTCATCCTCTTTCCCCCCCGGCAAATTGGCATCGTTGCCCCCGTCTGCCTCTCTCCCATTTTTTCCTTGTTCTCTTTCTCTCTCTCTCTCTCCCCGCTTCTCGTTGCGTCCCAGATGTTTTTTTTTTTAAGCACTCGTTGTTTTTGTTGTTGTTGTTGTTGTTGTTTGTGTCTCATCATTTCCACACAGTTGTCAGCATTTGTCAGTTGCACAGTCTGATGCAGTAAATGTTTTTTTTGTGAAAATGCAAACTGTCCCTCCCTCTCCATCCACCCCCCCTCCCCCCCCCCCCCCCTCTTTGTGTGTTCATCTGAGGTATATCCCAGCAGTCCTTACATAAGCTCCTTTAGTTGCAGCTGGCATACACAATACCGCAAGAGTAGGCTATGCTAATCGTCAGCCTGCTGCTGAAGTATGAGCTAAAGTGATAAAGGTTCTGAGCTAAAGTGAACACAAGGCAACTAGCGAGCAGTTTAAATGTATTCATGTTCTGTTTATGCTCTATTTGTGCTCTGAAAGCACAAAAGGAACAAGCACTTACAGTTAAGCTTTCAAGTGTTTTAGTTGCAGGACATTGAGGCAGCCAAGCAGAAACTTGCCTGTAGTGTCGGACTTGTTGAACACTTGTAGCTCACACATGGCTGCCAGCCAGTGCTGTTGTGCTCAGCTGTGGGCAGGTAGTCATGACCTCCTCCCCAGGGACTATTCACTGCATACAGTCCCCTTAGTCATGACCTCCTCCCCAGGGACTATTCACTGCATACAGTCCCCTTAGTCATGACCTCCTCCCCAGGGACTATTCACTGCATACAGTCCCCCGCAGAGGCACTGGAATCCTAATTGGTTTGCAGTTTCTGTTGCTGCTGTAGTTGTTATATGCTTTTGATATCAGTTGTTATTTGTGGAATAGAGGGGTTATGAGGAGGGGAAGGATGGAAGGGGGGGGGGGGGGGGGGGGATCGGCGGGGGCGTAGAGGAAGTCCCCGGAGATGGAGTTCAAGAAGCTCTCTGGGTTGAGTGTGTGCTGGTCATCACACATGCAATGAATGCCAATGACTCCGCTGGAGCTCGTCAGCTAACGCTCCTCTGCTCGAGCCCACACACCCGCTCCTACAGTAAACAACGCCGTGGTTGGGATGAATGTGAAGCAGTCAGCGCTATAGCCAGCGTCACCGCGGGGGGCCCAGAAGAGGGTTTCAAACGGCAAACTGAAGTTGACAGATGCCGAAAAGCATGTTAGCGGGGGAAAAAACAACAACAAGCGGCAGTTTTTACCAGTTTACAAGAAGGAGAAATGAGGCAGAACCCTTCTGCTTATGTCAGAGGCCCACCAGGAACACGGCTGAACGATGGAAATGAGGGTTGACGTGCATAAAAAAAAAAAAAAAACGACCGTTGTGGGGGAGGAGGGTGCGTGGGGGAGGCATTTATGCAGGGAAAAAAAAGGAAACAAAGAAATATTAATGTCACGTCGAGACACGGTGGAGCGCTCCCCTGAGAGGACGTAAATGTCAGCCAGGCCTCAACCTGTTTGCCCTGCGAGACAACAATGTGGAATGTAATGATTTCTGTTCGTGATAATGATGCCTAATGATGGCTTCTGTCTCGGCATCCATCAGAAGATGAATGATTTGCCAGCTCTGAGTGCCTCGGCTGTTAATTTCTCTCTCGTGTCAGTGGCTGTCTGTAACCTCACTTTGCTGTTGTTGAAGTTGAACCCCCTCCCCCGTACAAGTGAGGTATTTCCTTCACGATTGGCTTGGCCACTTTATTTCAATATTTGACAAATAAATCGTAGGAGTTCAATAAATGTAAAGATGTATCGTTATTTTTTGTGTTGAGGAAACCAACAAAAGGCATGCACTGAGCTGAACAATGTGAGCACGTCAATGTGAAATAAATCACGTGGAGACAGCTGCTTACCTGAACGCAGTGAAACAGTTGCACAATCTATGGGAGGTCTCTAAAATGTTGCCAACTTTTCAATTGTCAAGTGAAATCTGTTGTCATATCTACTGTCAGCTAATTCATTTGACGCCGTGGATCTGACTGATTTTCCCCATGTGTGTCTCCTGCTGCAGGTGTGTCGTTCAACAGCGTCTACACACAGATCTGGAGGGTACTCTTGCACTTAGCGGCCGACCCCTTCCCAGAGGTGTCGGACCTGGCCATGAAGGTCCTCAACTGTATTGCATACAAGGTAATGAGAGAGAGAGAGATCTCTGCTTCCTTTACACCCAAACAAGCGCACACATTCACACAATGCCAGCCCTCTTGGCTCGCTCTCTCCCTCCAGAAGCCGTTAGTATTGTGGCTCTCTCTCTACCTCCAGGAGCCGTTAGTATTGTGCAAATGCAATTAAACGGCAATGGCTCCCCAAAGGCCCAGTAGTGTGTGTGGGGGGGGGGGGGGGGGGGGGGAATGGCGGGGAGAGCGCTGTCATAAGTTAAGGGGGTAATAACCACGAACGCCCACCCCCCTCCCCCTCTCTCCATCTTGTTTTATCTCCGCTGCTGACATCGACAGTCCCCACGTCGCCCGCGGGGCCCCACTCGTTGCTGCTTTAAGACCCCCCACCTCAGCCAGCCGTGCCACTGCTCCGGCGCTAGCGAGCGGCTAATGAATTACCCGAACGGGGGGGATGTCCTGCGGTGCCTCCGCCGTCTCAGGGCTCGTCCTGAGGATGCTGCACTGCGCCACGGATGTCGGCAGGCTGCTCGTTGGCTAAAGGGGCAGAAGTGCTTCTCTACCTCTCCGCTGCTAACTATGGGGGGAGCGGTGTCTTTTTTTCTAGCAAGTAGTAGAAAGTTGTGAGAGGGCAAATTGAGCTACCTTTTCGTTTTATTCTCTCTTTTTTTTTTCTAAAAAGATTGGATCCTACCGCTAAGCAAATGTTACCCAAATGTAATCTACCTTCTCGTCGGTTTTAATTACAACCTCAAGCTGAAGTTTCTTCAGGAGTGGGAACACAGCTCAGTGTCCAATCGTGTAATGCATATTGCATTGAGATTTTAGTTCTTTAGATCTTTCTCTTCCTGCTTTAAGCACTGTTGATCTGTCTCTCCCAGAAGCCTCCATAACTTTCCTGCGGAGCAGGGCTGGCGTATGTTTCATGTATCCAACCTGAGTCACTGAGTGAATCAGGGAAAGGTTTAAGCGCTAGACTCTCACCTTCTGTTTCCCTCTCCTTTGATCTGGGCTTTGAGCCTCTCGGGAGCAGAGAGAAGCAAACTCTGAGCTTCTCCTCTCAAAGATCTGAGATCGCGTAGTCCGGAGGTGGAGAGCCGTGCCTCTCTAGTTCATCTCAAGTAAAAACAACCTCTCTTTGCTTTGTACTGTGACCTGAGTAACAGGCCAACAGGTGAGGAAATCCTCCGTCGGATACCCTGGCCCATAGCATGGCTTTTGAAAGTCGCAAAAAGAGGTTTGAGGTTTGTTCATCGTTCACAGTGAGGGAAAGACTTGCTGTCTGTTTGATCGTGGCACGAACTTGTGTTTTAAACTCTCATTAGTCGTGCTTTCCCACCTCACGTGGGCTGCGCTTCACGTGCGGAGAAGGGGAGCTGCCTAATCCTCCATCTGATCACAGATCAGTTGAGGCAGGTGAGAGGAAGAGTGTCAGGGAAAACACCCTCAACAGTTAGTTAGAAGATTAAAAACACTACCCAGCATGTAAGTGAACTGGACGGTTTTCGAACAGGGCCCCGACGGAGACAGACACCTTAAGTCTGTCTGACGTGCCATGCTAAAAACAAGTCCTTTTATTCAAACACAATGTTTACACAGTATGACAGTCAAGATGCTGGGATGCACTTTAGGATACCTTCAGCTCAGCTGAATTCTACTTCTGCTTAGCAACGAGTCATTTTACAACCCGCTCTCTCCTTCTGTCAGAAAAACATCACGTGAGGCATCTGGTTCGACATTCTTTGCTCACTCAGTGTTTTTCCAAAATCAACCTACACACTTTACACACAACATTTTGAACAAGCCTTTCAGCTAAAACATTCATGATAAAATATACTAATACTTTCTTTAACAAAGAGACAAAGCAAGAGGCAGAGTGTTGGTTTATACATTCAGCGTCATGATGATGTGGACACATTTGGCTGTGAAAAGCAAGATGAAAGTGTGGAGTCATCGGTACATCAAGGTGTTTCATTCTTATTAAAAGGATATTTATCAGCGCATTAATTGTGATATTGGATCAAGGCAGTTAATTGGATTTGCACTTTAGTTTAATGTGTTGGTGCTGCCACAGAGACGTTTTATACATCAACCCGAGCACCATCTCAAATGCCAGAGCTGGATTTCTTCTGGAAACTCCAAACTAATTCTAGTTCTTCTCATACTAATTAGAATACATTCATGCTCAGACTAAGTTCATCACAGCATATTCATTTTTCCCCAAGCCTTTGTTAATTAAAAGCTAAGTTTCTTGAATAAACAAGAAAGCACAATATGAAAATTGAGAAACTTTTGGTCGTCACATTTCTTGGATTTGCCATTCGAACTACCCTGTTTATCTTTTACCCAACCACCTATCCTGCTGCATCTCACCGTATCTGACTTCCTCCAAGTATGAGTCTCCTGCAGCTTACACCACCCTTCTTGGAGATGAACATTCTGACAGTTTCACCTTAAATAATTAAATGCACACAATTAAATGCACTTCTTTTCAAGTCATTAAATTGAGCATCTTGTCCCTGTTGGGCCTCTTGTGATTTAAAAAAAAAAAAAAAAAAAAAAAACATTTCCAGTGCTGCTTTATTTTGCAGAGGCTTTTAATTGATGAATAAATAAACAAGTGAACTTTTGAGAAAGAAGAGCCTGGAAACTACTCTGGGATGGGTAATAAACCCTGACCATCATAAAAAAAAACAATTAAATTACTCGCTTTACCGTCACACCGCATAGGGCAAGAAAAACAATCTACCTACCCTCAAGCACTGACTGTAGTCAAGGATGGGACTTGATATCTGAATTTGCTGCATATGATAGTGACTTCATGTGCTTTCTGAAAAACACACATTTGTCAAGGAAAAAAGAAAAATTAAAATAAGTTGAGTGGGGAAGATGTATATCATTTGAGCCATTAAGCCTTTAAATGCAGCATTATCTTTTTAGATTTTGTCCCTTACTGCCATAGAACTATCGATCTAGATTCCTGGATTCCTCTTGTGTGCTCTCCAGTACCTCCATCCGCAGTCACAGGAGTCCTCATCTCCCCCTTGGCATCAGTATTCATAAACTCTGTAGGCCGCTAATCTAATGCCAAACAGTGTTACTCAACATCACAGCAAAAAAAGTAGCAGCTAAGGTGAAGTGAGCAAACCCCCCCACCTGCAGCCAAGCATCTCTCACACTTTGCATTGGAAATGTGCCACTAAAATATTTAAAGAAGAGCAAGCAAGTACCAGCTTCATATAGTTCTTTTTTGTTTTTTTTTTGCTCAATCATTCTTTAATGAGTCTTTGATCTTGATGGTGCTGTGCCAGTGCCGTGTCCCTACCCAATCAACCTGGAAGATTCGCACTAGCTGACTGGACTGTTGCTGAGGCCCCCTGCTCCCCGCTCACCGGACGTGCTCCCATCATCGCGTCGGCGTCCACCGGCCACTAGTCACAGCCGCACGGCACGCCTCATGAATTTAAAACACCCCGCTCTGTCGAGGTGCGTCCCAGATTTCATTTTGTCGGATTACATTTTTTCGCGAGATTTCCTCGACGGTGTGTCCAGTGTCGCTAATCTTAGGGTGTCTCTTTCACGGGGACGCGTCTAGACAGAATTATTATCAGAATCACACGGAGGACGTCTCTTCTGATAATAAAGATCGAGTTTCTCGCGTTGACGCTTTTTGATACCTGCTCGGTAACAAGTTTATTTCTTTTTGCGCGCGTTTCATCGTGTGTTTGCTGCCACGATTTATGCCTTTCTGGTCTCTCCACCTAATTAATATTTTGTCCCTGAAGTGGGGGAGGCTTTTCAGATTAGAGCCTGGCACTTCTCCATAGAAAGTGTCAATTCTTCGAGTCCCGTTTCTTTCATTTCTTTTCACAGCTCTGTTTTTAATGAAGCACCGGCGCACAAACACAAGCAATTAATGTCTCCGCACAAACCCAAACATGCCAGCCACTGAAGAGAACCGGTGTGCCCCCCCCCCCCCCCCACACACACACACACACACACACACACACACACACACACACACACACACACACACATACACACACACACACACACACACACACACACACACACCCCAACTCACGCTAGCAGCTAGTGGGAATTAGCATAGAAATCAAATAAAAGCCCATCTCCAGATGGCAGAGAGAGTTGGATTTAAAAAAAAAACAGTGCAATTGTTTGAACGGTGTATAAGTTTGCTTCTGTCGCATTCTGTAAACAAGTCTGTACCCATCAGTGTTTCATTACTTGTTTTGTGCCAATTAGACCTCCTATTGCTTCGTCGAGAAACACTTAATGCATCACTCTGCTTTTAGCAATGATGGCGTCTGCTGGTGAGTGCCTATCAGACTGAGAACGGGGGCCTGCTGTTGTGTGGTGGTGATTACAGCGGCTCTCTCCTTCCGCTCTCGTGGGTTATAATCTATCAAATCATCTTCTGGCCAGCTCATTTTCTCTGCTCAGAGAGTTGCTGTGATTTCCCATGCGAGTCTTAAACATGCTGTCGTTTGAGGCTGTGTTGTGTGTGGCGTTGCATTGCTGTGTGGTACTGAAGGCTATTTTTCTGTGTCTGTGCCCGCAGGCTACTATGAATGCCCGATCGCAGAGGATTCTGGACTGCGGCTCCTCCACCCAGTCGGCCCCAGCCAGCCCTACCAGCAAAGGCACGCACATACACCAAGCTGGGTGAGTTGCCTACGTTTTACATCCTTCATTTCTTACACGTACACACAGATATTCTCTGAGAATTTGGACCAAATTTACTATCACAGACAACCAACACTATAACCTCTCAACCATCAAGGCACATAAAGACACAAACACACTGAAACTATATCCTACTCAGCCTGATGATAGTAACTCTGCCCAAAGGAACATTGTGAAAATGGCTTAATAAGGTTCTGTTCGTTTCCCAGAACTGACTCAGCGGTGCACTCTTGTTCTCATTAGCAGTTAGCCACAGCTTACACCACAGGGTCACATATGCACCAGCAGGACAGTCGTTGGTTAGCGTGTTTGCCCGACAGACAGTGACTCCGGCCTGCATGTTATAGTGCGCCCCACAGATCCAAACGCTGCTCATCTCCTTCCAGCGGCTCCCCCCCCATGCCCAGTGCCAGCAGCTCCAGCCTGACCAACGAGGTGCCCAAG
>NC_045177.1:8995059-8997559 GCF_900700415.2 Clupea harengus
CTGTCGATAATGTTAATGTGAGGCCGTGCTGAGGCCGAGGCAGGAGGCAGGGAGGCGGAGGAGGGGAGGTGAGAAGAGGAGGAGGAGACCGGCAGCCGTGGCCAACACCTCCTCCTGCCCTGGCAGTGTGACATGAGCTGAATGATTTAGACACACCTGGCATTTACTCCTGGCCTCTATCAATCAGAATGACTTCTTTCTCCATCATTTTCTCTCGCTGGCTCAGTCTGACTCTCAGATATACACATGAAGACACACGTATATGTTTGGTTTGGCTGCTACAAATCAGGATTCTCTCTTTCCTGAACAATCTCTCTCCAGCTCTTTCTCTTTTTTTTTCTTTCTTCTTTCTCTCCTCCCCTCACACACACTTCTCCTTTCTCTCTCTCTCTCTCTCTCTCTCTCTCTCTCTCTCTCTCTCTCTCTCTCTCTCTCTCTCTCTCTGTGGACGTGAATGACTGAGGAATTTGCCAAGACAAACACATCAGTGCTCTCTAAAACGGACACCGGCAGCCATCAGTTTGTCAGGCAACTCAGCGGACGTACAATCTCTGAGTGGACGGAGACCCAAAGCAGACTGTAGCCATCAGAAGCTTCAGCAACAGGAGCTTGTTATCGGCTAGTCGCTAAAACCCCTCCGTGCAAATCCACCCTCTGTCCGCCCGCTGCTGCTAAGATCAAAAATAACTTGCCCGCTGTCAGGCCCTGTCCAAGTCCACCGCATGGATTTGTCACCACGCGGGTACGGTCAATAGCCAACATCCCCATTAGCCCTCCGCGCTGATCTCCACTGCGCCGTCCCCTCCCCAGGGGTCTGAATGGGTTACTCACCCCCCTCGGCAGCAGCATAGAGGCGGGCACTGTGCTGCCCCCCCAGCACCTCCACCCTCCTCACCCTCCTCACCCTGCCCTCGCTCGGCTGGTGGAGGAGTCGGAATCGATAAGCGCTAATTAACCGGAGCGGCTCCCGTTCCTCTCCGAGGGCTCCGCGGCGGCGGCGGAGGGGAAAGGCCGCGGCCTGAGGAAGTGCCCTCCTGATTCCCCTCATTAGCGAGAGCGCTGCTAGCGGCACGCTAATGCGCAGCGCTAGAGGAGGCCAGTCAGGAGGAGGGCAGGTTTTTTGTAAAAGGCGGCGCGAGACAAGAGTGCGGGCGGAGAGGACAATCAGGTCGAGGAATGGATTATTGGTTGAGAAGGAAGGAAAACAACATTTTTGTCTCATTGAGACGGCCGCACTAGTGGGGTCCCTTCTGGCACGTCTCTCCCGGAGACATTAGATGGGGAGGAAGGGAACACCCCCCTGTGAGGGGGGGAGAGGGGGAAAGAGAGGCTTTTGGGAGGGGAGATTTTCTGCTGTGGCCAGGCTAGGAACAGTCCCTCTTTGTCTGTGATAAAAAAATATATATATATATATATTCATTTAAATTCCCATTTCCGTGCTGTTCCGGTAGATTCCAGAGGAGCATGATGTGGAGAGTCAGGTGCGGAAGGAGCGGGAATGGCGTTTCCTGCGGAATGCTCGTGTGCGGAGGCAGAGCCAGCGCATCACGCAGCGAGGTGAGCAACTTCCACATCTGCGCACACACACACACACACACACACTTTGTTTTTTTTTGTCAGATACCCTACTTAACTGTCTGCAGAGTCAAAGTCAGTGAATTAATTGAGGAAGTCATTTCGGCTCTCAAGCCTTACTTGCTCATATAATTACCGGATGTGAATCCTTCACTGCAGAACATCCTTACTTATTAACATCCCTGGAAGCGATACTACACCATTGCCAACATGATTTGCCACTCTCGCACTGAAATATTCCATTAACTTTGCGCTTCTTTGATTGTAACAGATCTTAGCCACATAGTAAGTGCCTTTTAAATAACAGCAACAGCCAAGTGACTGGCTAAACAGGAACCTTTTTGAGAGAGATGTGAGACGGTTGTGTTCCTTGGGACTCTTGACGTGTCAGTTGAGGTTGAGGTAGCGCTGGTGTAGCTGCTCTGGCCGCTAGGCTGAAGAGTTTTAAGGGAACTTTCCCTTTGGCAGGCATCAAAAGGAGCTCAGCGTCTCCTGGTTGTAAAAAGCCTCGTCTTGTCTGTGTACGTCACGAGCAGTAAACACCGCAGAGTGGGAGCCCCTCGCTCTCTCTTCTCTCACACACACACACACACACAGACACGCGGTCTCTCTCTCTCACACACACACACACGTGGTCTCTCTCGCACACACGCGGTCTCTCTCTCACACACGCACACATGCTGTCTCTCTCTCACACACACACACAGCCTGTGTCTCTCTCTCACACACGCACACACCCTGTCTCTCTCTAGCTTTCTCACACACGCACACACGCTGTCTCTCTCTCACATCTCCCTCCCACCCTCTCCCCCCCCAGTCTGGCCCTCTGAAGCCAGTGTAGGCTCAAACAGAATGGCTAACATACCCACGTCATCCGTTCCACAAACACACGCAAGCATATGTAGTCATACACACACGCGCGCGC